>NC_041050.1:4568800-4632875 GCF_900634775.1 Gouania willdenowi
TAAAAACTACTGCAAATATAATGCACATACTTAAACAGGGCTAAGAAAGCAGTAAGGCACAAAAAATGACAAAAAAACAAAATCAGCCAAAATCAAAAGTAAGGCTATAGCAAGGCATTTTTTTCAAAAATTCAAAAAAAAAAAAAAAATTGAGTTAGGACCATCATTAGACCCTAAAACTACTGCAAATACAATGCACATACTTAAACAGGGCTAAGAAAGCAGTAAGGCCTAAATGACAAAAAACAAATCAGCCAAAATCAAAAGTAAGGCTATAGCAAGGCAATTTTTCAAAAATTTCCAAAAAAAAAAATTGAGTTAGGACCATCATTAGACCCTAAAAACTACTGCAAATATAATGCACATACTTAAACAGGGCTAAGAAAGCAGTAAGGCACAAAAATCAGCCAAAATCAAAAGTAAGGCTATAGCAAGGCAATTTTTCAAAAATTTCCAAAAAAAAAAAAAATTGAGTTAAGACCATCATTAGACCCTAAAAACTACTGCAAATATAATGCACATACTTAAACAGGGCTAAGAAAGCAGTAAGGCACAAAAAATGACGAAAAACAAAAATCAGCAAAAATCAAAAGTAAGGCTATAGCAAGGCATTTTTTTTTTCAAAAATTTAAAAAAAAAAAAAAAAATTGAGTTAAGACCATCATTAGACCCTAAAAACTACTGCAAATATAATGCACATACTTAAACAGGGCTAAGAAAGCAGTAACACACAAAAAATGACAAAAAAACAAAAATCAGCCAAAATCAAAAGTAAGGCTATAGCATGGCAATTTTTCAAAAATTTCCAATAAAAAAAAAATTGAGTTAAGACAATCATTAGACCCTAAAAACTACTGCAAATATAATGCACATACTTAAACAGGGCTAAGAAAGCAGTAAGACATAAAAAATGACAAAAAACAAAAATCAGCCAAAATCAAAGATAAGGCTATAGCAAGGCAATTTTTCAAAAATTTCCAATAAAAAAAAAAATTGAGTTAAGACAATCATTAGACCCTAAAAACTACTGCAAATATAATGCACATACTTAAACAGGGCTAAGAAAGCAGT
Source organism: Gouania willdenowi (assembly GCF_900634775.1). Taxonomy (NCBI): domain Eukaryota; kingdom Metazoa; phylum Chordata; class Actinopteri; order Blenniiformes; family Gobiesocidae; genus Gouania; species Gouania willdenowi. Next base: position 4,569,872 of record NC_041050.1, read on the forward strand.
AAGGCACAAAAAATGACAAAAAACAAAAATCATCCAAAATCAAAAGTAAGGCTATAGCAAGGCAATTTCTGAAAAATTTCCAAAAAAAAAAAAAATTGAGTTAAGACCATCATTAGACCCTAAAAAGTACTGCAAATATAATGCACATACTTAAACAGGGCAAAGAAAGCAGTAAGGCACAAAAAAATGACAAAAAACAACAATGACCCAAAATCAAAAGTAAGGCTATAGCAAGGCAATTTTTCAAAAATTTCCAAAAAAAAAAAAAATTGAGTTAAGACCATCATTAGACCCTAAAAACTACTGCAAATATAATGCACATACTTAAACAGGGCTAAGAAAGCAGTAAGGCACAAAAATGACAAAAAACAAAAATCAGCAAAAATCAAAAGTAAGGCTATAGCAAGGCATTTTTTTTTCAAAAATTTTAAAAAAAAAAAAAAAAAAAATTGAGTTAAGACCATCATTAGACCCTAAAAACTACTGCAAATATAATGCACATACTTAAACAGGGCTAAGAAAGCAGTAAGACACAAAAAATGACAAAAAACAAAAATCAGCAAAAATCAAAAGTAAGGCTTTAGCAAGGCATTTTTTTTTCAAAAATTAAAAAAAAAAAAAAAAAAAAAAAAATTGAGTTAGGACCATCATTAGACCCTAAAAACTACTGCAAATATAATGCACATACTTAAACAGGGCAAAGAAAGCAGTAAGGCACAAAAAATGACAAAAAACAACAATGACCCAAAATCAAAAGTAAGGCTATAGCAAGGCTTTTTTTTTTTCAAAAATTAAAAAAAAAAAAAAAAAAAAAAATGAGTTAGGACCATCAATAGACCCTAAAGCAGTAAGGCACAAAAAATGACAGGAATTAAAAAAATGGGGTAAAAATGATTTTTTTTCTGAGGTAAGGCATAAAAGTGAAAATATTTTCTCAATTAATCCATGTGGCCATACCTGTCTGTCATTGGCTGATCTTGTCAGATTTATGAAGCTAAGCAGCGCAAATCATGGTCAATGCTTGGATGGGAGACCTCTGAAAAGTCCTCTAAAGTAAGGCATACTTTTAAAAAAAAAAATTGAGTGATGACCATCATTAGACCCTAAAAACAACTGCAAATATAATGGACATACTTAAACAGGGCTAAGAAAGCAGTAAGGCACAAAAATCAGCCAAAATCAAAAGTAAGGCTATAGCAAGGCAATTTCTGAAAAATTTCCAAAAAAAAAAAAATTGAGTTAGGACCATCATTAGACCCTAAAAAGTACTGCAAATATAATGCACATACTTAAACAGGGCAAAGAAAGCAGTAAGGCACAAAAAATGACAAAAAACAACAATGACCCAAAATCAAAAGTAAGGCTATAGCAAGGCAATTTTTCAAAAATTTCCAAAAAAAAAAAAAATTGAGTTAAGACCATCATTAGACCCTAAAAACTACTGCAAATATAATGCACATACTTAAACAGGGCTAAGAAAGCAGTAAGGCACAAAAAATGGCAAAAAACAAAAATCAGCAAAAATCAAAAGTAAGGCTATAGCAAGGCATTTTTTTTTCAAAAATTAAAAAAAAAAAAAAAAAAAATTGAGTTAAGACCATCATTAGACCCTAAAAACTACTGCAAATATAATGCACATACTTAAACAGGGCTAAGAAAGCAGTAACACACAAAAAATGACAAAAAACAAAAATCAGCCAAAATCAAAAGTAAGGCTATAGCATGGCAATTTTTCAAAAATTTCCAATAAAAAAAAAAATTGAGTTAAGACAATCATTAGACCCTAAAAACTACTGCAAATATAATGCACATACTTAAACAGGGCTAAGAAAGCAGTAAGACATAAAAAATGACAAAAAACAAAAATCAGCCAAAATCAAAAGTAAGGCTATAGCAAGGCAATTTTTCAAAAATTTCCTAAAAAAAAAAAATTGAGTTAGGACCATCATTAGACCCTAAAAACTACTGCAAATATAATGCACATACTGAAACAGGGCTAAGAAAGCAGTAAGACATAAAAAATGACAAAAAACAAAAATCAGCCAAAATCAAAAGTAAGGCTATAGCAAGGCAATTTTTCAAAAATTTCCAAAAAAAAAAAAAATTGAGTTAAGACCATCATTAGACCCTAAAAACTACTGCAAATACAATGCACATACTTAAACAGGGCTGAGAAAGCAGTAACGCACAAAAAATGACAAAAAACAAAAATCAGCCAAAATCAAAAGTAAGGCTATAGCAAGGCAATTTTTCAAAAATTTCCAAAAAAAAAAAAATTGAGTTAGGACCATCATTAGACCCTAAAAACTACTGCAAATATAATGCACATACTTAAACAGGGCTAAGAAAGCAGTAAGACACAAAAAATGACAAAAAACAAAAATCAGCCAAAATCAAAAGTAAGGCTATAGCAAGGCAATTTTTCAAAAATTTCCAAAAAAAAAAAAATTTAGTCAGGACAATCATTAGACCCTAAAAACTACTGCAAATATAATGCACATACTGAAACAGGGCTAAGAAAGCAGTAAGACATAAAAAATGACAAAAAACAAAAATCAGCCAAAATCAAAAGTAAGGCTATAGCAAGGCAATTTTTCAAAAATTTCCAAAAAAAAAAAAAATTGAGTTAAGACCATCATTAGACCCTAAAAACTACTGCAAATACAATGCACATACTTAAACAGGGCTGAGAAAGCAGTAACGCACAAAAAATGACAAAAAACAAAAATCAGCCAAAATCAAAAGTAAGGCGAAAGCAAGGCAATTTTTGAAAAATTTCTAAAAAAAAAAAATTGAGTTAGGACCATCATTAGACCCTAAAAACTACTGCAAATATAATGCACATACTGAAACAGGGCTAAGAAAGCAGTAAGACATTAAAAATGACAAAAAACAAAAATCAGCCAAAATCAAAAGTAAGGCTATAGCAAGGCAATTTTTCAAAAATTAAAAAAAAATTGAGTTAGGACCATCATTAGACCCTAAAAACTACTGCAAATATAATGCACATACTTAAACAGGGCTAAGAAAGCAGTAAGACACAAAAAATGACAAAAAAACAAAAATCAGCCAAAATCAAAAGTAATGCTATAGCAAAATGGCAATTTTTCAAAAATTTCCAAAAAAAAAAAAATTGAGTTAAGACAATCATTAGACCCTAAAAACTACTGCAAATATAATGCACATACTTAAACAGGGCTAAGAAAGCAGTAAGACACAAAAAATGACAAAAAACAAAAATCAGCCAAAATCAAAAGTAAGGCTATAGCAAGGCAATTTTTGAAAAATTTCCAAAAAAAAAAAAAAATTGAGTTAGGACCATCATTAGACCCTAAAAACTACTGCAAATATAATGCACATACTTAAACAGGGCTAAGAAAGCAGTAAGACACAAAAAATGACAAAAAAACAAAAATCAGCCAAAATCAAAAGTAAGGCTATAGCAAGGCAATTTTTCAAAAATTGAAAAAAAAAAAAAAAAAATGAGTTAGGACCATCATTACACCCTAAAAACTACTGCAAATATAATGCACATACTTAAACAGGGCTAAGAAAGCAGTAAGGCACAAAAAATGACAGGAATTAAAAAAATGGGGGAAAAATGATTTTTTTTCTGAGGTAAGGCATAAAAGTGAAAATATTTTCTCAATAAATCCATGTGGCCATACCTGTCTGTCATTGGCTGATCTTGTCAGATTTACGAAGCTAAGCAGTCCAAATCATGGTCAATGCTTGGATGGGAGACCTCTGAAAAGTCCTCTAAAGTAAGGCATACTTTTTAGAAAAAAAAAAAAAAAATTGAGTGATGACCATCATTAGACCCTAAAAACTACTGCAAATATAATGCACATACTTAAACAGGGCTAAGAAAGCAGTAAGACATAAAAAATGACAAAAAACAAAAATCAGCCAAAATCAAAAGTAAGGCTATAGCAAGGCAATTTTTCAAAAAATTCCAAAAAAAAAAAAATTGAGTTAAGACCATCATTAGACCCTAAAAACTACTGCAAATATAATGCACATACTTAAACAGGGCTGAGAAAGCAGTAACGCACAAAAAATGACAAAAAACAAAAATCAGCCAAAATCAAAAGTAAGGCTATAGCAAGGCAATTTTTCAAAAATTTCCGAAAAAAAAAAAAATTGAGTTAGGACCATCATTAGACCCTAAAAACTACTGCAAATATAATGCACATACTTAAACAGGGCTAAGAAAGCAGTAAGACACAAAAAATGACAAAAAAAACAAAAATCAGCCAAAATCAAAAGTAAATTTTCCAAAAATTTTTTGGAAATTTTTCAAAAATTTCCAAAAAAAAAAAAATTGAGTTAAGACAATCATTAAACCCTAAAAACTACTGCAAATATAATGCACATACTTAAACAGGGCTAAGAAAGCAGTAAGACACAAAAAATGACAAAAAACAAAAATCAGCCAAAATCAAAAGTAAGGCTATAGCAAGGCAATTTTTGAAAAATTTCCAAAAAAAAAAAAAATTGAGTTAAGACCATCATTAGACCCTAAAAACTACTGCAAATATAATGCACATACTTAAACAGGGCTAAGAAAGCAGTAAGACACAAAAAATGACAAAAAACAAAAATCAGCCAAAATCAAAAGTAAGGCTATAGCAAGGCAATTTTTCAAAAATTTCCAAAAAAAAAAAAAATTTGAGTTAGGACCATCATTAGACCCTAAAAACTACTGCACATATAATGCACATACTTAAACAGGGCTAAGAAAGCAGTAAGACACAAAAAATGACAAAAATGACAAAAAACAAAAATCAGCCAAAATCAAAAATTTCCAAAAAAAAAAAAAATTTAGTCAGGACAATCATTTGACCCTAAAAACTACTGCAAATATAATGCACATACTTAAACAGGGCAAAGAAAGCAGTAAGACATAAAAAATGACAAAAAACAAAAATCAGCCAAAATCAAAAGTAAGGCTATAGCAAGGCAATTTTTCAAAAATTTCCAAAAAAAAAAAAAAATTGAGTTAGGACCATCATTAGACCCTAAAAACTACTGCAAATATAATGCACATACTGAAACAGGGCTAAGAAAGCAGTAAGACATAAAAAATGACAAAAAACAAAAATCAGCCAACATCAAAAGTAAGGCTATAGCAAGGCAATTTTTCAAAAATTTCCAAAAAAAAAAAAAATTGAGTTAAGACCATCATTAGACCCTAAAAACTACTGCAAATGCAATGCACATACTTAAACAGGGCAGAGAAAGCAGTAACGCACAAAAAATGACAAAAAACAAAAATCAGCCAAAATCAAAAGTAAGGCTATAGCAAGGCAATTTTTGAAAAATTTCCAAAAAAAAAAAAAATTGAGTTAGGACCATCATTAGACACTAAAAACTACTGCAAATATAATGCACATACTGAAACAGGGCTAAGAAAGCAGTTAGACACAAAAAATGACAAAAAACAAAAATCAGCCAAAATCAAAAGTAAGGCTATAGCAAGGCAATTTTTCAAAAATTTCCAAAAAAAAAAAAAATTGAGTTAAGACCATCATTAGACCCTAAAAACTACTGCAAATATAATGCACATACTGAAACAGGGCTAAGAAAGCAGTAAGACACAAAAAAATGACAAAAAACAAAAATCAGCCAAAATCAAAAGTAAGGCTATAGCAAGGCAATTTTTCAAAAATTTCCAAAAAAAAAAAAATTTGAGTTAAGACCATCATTAGACCCTAAAAACTACTGCAAATACAATGCACATACTTAAACAGGGCTAAGAAAGCAGTAAGACATAAAAAATGACAAAAAACTAAAATCAGCCAAAATCAAAAGTAAGGCTATAGCAAGGCAATTTTTCAAAAATTTCCAAAAAAAAAAAAATTGAGTTAAGACCATCATTAGACCCTAAAAACTACTGCAAATATAATGCACATACTTAAACAGGACCAAGAAAGCAGTAAGACACAAAAAATGACAAAAAACAAAAATCAGCCAAAATCAAAAGTAAGGCTATAGCAAGGCAATTTTTCAAAAATTTCCAAAAAAAAAAAAAAATTTAGTCAGGACAATCATTAGACCCTAAAAACTACTGCAAATATAATGCACATACTGAAACAGGGCTAAGAAAGCAGTAAGACATAAAAAATGACAAAAAACAAAAATCAGCCAAAATCAAAAGTAAGGCTATAGCAAGGCAATTTTTCAAAAATTTCCAAAAAAAAAAAAAATTGAGTTAGGACCATCATTAGACCCTAAAAACTACTGCAAATATAATGCACATACTGAAACAGGGCTAAGAAAGCAGTAAGACATAAAAAATGACAAAAAACAAAAATCAGCCAAAATCAAAAGTAAGGCTATAGCAAGGCAATTTTTCAAACATTTCCAAAAAAAAAAAATTTGAGTTAAGACCATCATTAGACCCTAAAAACTACTGCAAATACAATGCACATACTTAAACAGGGCTAAGAAAGCAGTAAGACACAAAAAATGACAAAAAACAAAAATCAGCCAAAATCAAAAGTAAGGCTATAGCAAGGCAATTTTTGAAAAATTTCCAAAAAAAAAAAAAATTGAGTTAGGACCATCATTAGACCCTAAAAACTACTGCAAATATAATGCACATACTGAAACAGGGCTAAGAAAGCAGTAAGACATAAAAAATGACAAAAAACAAAAATCAGCCAAAATCAAAAGTAAGGCTATAGCAAGGCAATTTTTCAAAAATTTCCAAAAAAAAAAAAATTTGAGTTAAGACCATCATTAGACCCTAAAAACTACTGCAAATACAATGCACATACTTAAACAGGGCTAAGAAAGCAGTAAGACACAAAAAATGACAAAAAACAAAAATCAGCCAAAATCAAAAGTAAGGCTATAGCAAGGCAATTTTTGAAAAATTTCCAAAAAAAAAAAAAAATTGAGTTAAGACCATCATTAGACCCTAAAAACTACTGCAAATACAATGCACATACTTAAACAGGGCTGAGAAAGCAGTAACGCACAAAAAATGACAAAAAACAAAAATCATCCAAAATCAAAAGTAAAGCTATAGCAAGGCAATTTTTCAAAAATTTCCAAAAAAAAAAAAAAATTGAGTTAGGACCATCATTAGACCCTAAAAACTACTGCAAATATAATGCACATACTGAAACAGGGCTAAGAAAGCAGTAAGACATAAAAAATGACAAAAAACAAAAATCAGCCAAAATCAAAAGTAAGGCTATAGCAAGGCAATTTTTCAAAAATTTCCACAAAAAAAAAATTTGAGTTAAGACCATCATTAGACCCTAAAAACTACTGCAAATACAATGCACATACTTAAACAGGGCTAAGAAAGCAGTAAGACACAAAAAATGACAAAAAACAAAAATCAGCCAAAATCAAAAGTAAGGCTATAGCAAGGCAATTTTTGAAAAATTTCCAAAAAAAAAAAAAATTTGAGTTAGGACCATCATTAGACCCTAAAAACTACTGCAAATATAATGCACATACTGAAACAGGGCTAAGAAAGCAGTAAGACATAAAAAATGACAAAAAACAAAAATCAGCCAAAATCAAAAGTAAGGCTATAGCAAGGCAATTTTTCAAAAATTTCCAAAAAAAAAAAAATTGAGTTAAGACCATCATTAGACCCTAAAAACTACTGCAAATATAATGCACATACTTAAACAGGACCAAGAAAGCAGTAAGACACAAAAAATGACAAAAAACAAAAATCAGCCAAAATCAAAAGTAAGGCTATAGCAAGGCAATTTTTCAAAAATTTCCAAAAAAAAAAAAAATTTAGTCAGGACAATCATTAGACCCTAAAAACTACTGCAAATATAATGCACATACTGAAACAGGGCTAAGAAAGCAGTAAGACATAAAAAATGACAAAAAACAAAAATCAGCCAAAATCAAAAGTAAGGCTATAGCAAGGCAATTTTTGAAAAATTTCCAAAAAAAAAAAAAATTGAGTTAGGACCATCATTAGACCCTAAAAACTACTGCAAATATAATGCACATACTGAAACAGGGCTAAGAAAGCAGTAAGACATAAAAAATGACAAAAAACAAAAATCAGCCAAAATCAAAAGTAAGGCTATAGCAAGGCAATTTTTCAAAAATTTCCAAAAAAAAAAAAAAATTGAGTTAAGACCATCATTAGACCCTAAAAACTACTGCAAATACAATGCACATACTGAAACAGGGCTAAGAAAGCAGTAAGACATAAAAAATGACAAAAAACAAAAATCAGCCAAAATCAAAAGTAAGGCTATAGCAAGGCATTTTTTCAAAAATTTCCAAAAAAAAAAAAAATTGAGTTAAGACCATCATTAGACCCTAAAAACTACTGCAAATACAATGCACATACTTAAACAGGGCTGAGAAAGCAGTAACGCACAAAAAATGACAAAAAACAAAAATCAGCCAAAATCAAAAGTAAGGCTATAGCAAGGCAATTTTTGAAAAATTTCTAAAAAAAAAAAAATTGAGTTAGGACCATCATTAGACCCTAAAAACTACTGCAAATATAATGCACATACTGAAACAGGGCTAAGAAAGCAGTAAGACATAAAAAATGACAAAAAACAAAAATCAGCCAAAATCAAAAGTAAGGCTATCGCAAGGCAATTTTTCAAAAATTTCCAAAAAAAAAAAAAAATTGAGTTAGGACCATCATCAGACACTAAAAACTACTGCAAATATAATGCACATACTGAAACAGGGATTATAACGCAATAAGGCACAAAAAATGACAAAAATAGGGAAAAAAATGATTTTTTTTCTGAGGTAAGGAATAAAAATGGAAACATTTTCAAGGTAAATCCATGTGGCCATGCCTGTCTGTCATTGACTGGGCTTGTCAGGTTTATGAAGCCAAGCAGGGCAAGTCCTGGTCATTGCTTGGATGGGAGACCTTTGAAAAGTCCTCTGAGGTAAGGCATACTTTTAAAAAAAAAAAAAAAAAATTGAGTGAGGACAATTATCAAACCCTAAAAACTACTGCAAATATAATGCACATACTTAAACAGGGCTAAGAAAGCAGTAAGACACAAAAATTGGTTCTGCGTAACCCAGTTTGGTAATTATTATTTTTCTTATGTGGCTCAAATAAATAGCCCTGATTTTGGAAACGTGTGTTGGTGTGCAGCTTGAGGCTGGTGTAGGATGACGTGTTCATGTGCCGTTCAGTGGCTCCTTGGCTGAGCCTAACAGCAAATATAAAGCACATACTTAAAATGGGCTAAGAAAGCAGTAAGGCACAAAAATAAAAAATCTCCCAAAATCGGAGATACAGCTATAGTAAGGCATAAATTTAAAATATTCAAAAAATTTGAGTTAAGACCATAAGTAGACCCTAAAAACAACTGCAAATATAATGCACATACTAGACTAAACTAGAATAAGAAAACAGTAAGGCACAAAAAAATGACAAAAATAAAAAATTGAGTTAGGACTATCATTAGACCTAAAAACAAATGCAAATATAATGCAGATACTTAAACATGGCTAAAAAAAAAAATTAAAAAAACAGTAAGGCACAAAAAATGACAAAAAAATCTACCAAAATCGGAGGTAAGGCATAATTTAAAAAAAATAAAACATAAATAAATAAATGATTTAAGACCATCATTAGACCCTAAAAACTAGTGCAAATATAATGCAATACTAAAAATAAAAATGTGCTGAAAATGCAGTAAGGCACAAAAAAATTACAAAAATCAAAAAATCACTTAAAAACGGAGGTAAAAGGCATAAATCTTGACGAAAAAATTTCAAACGCCTCAAAATGGATGTAAGACTATAGTAAGGCAAACACTTTGGCTAAAAAACTTCAAACGCCTCTAAACAGAGGTAAGATATGGAAAGTATGGGGTGCCAAGCATAAAAATTTAGTATAAAAGTTGTAGCTAACATTTCATTATTTAACTCACTTTTGTCATATTTAGCACATTTTCCTACATTTAACACAACATTTAACCACATATATAGGGGTAAAAAAAAAAAAAAAGCATTAAATTTAAATGGTATATGTTATATCTAAATGCTAAATCTTATATCTAAATGTTAAATCCAAATCTAAATATTAAATCTAAATGTTTAAATCTAAATGTAATTATTAGATGTTAAATTGAAATGTTTAAATCTAAATCTAAATGTTATATATCATATCTAAATGCTTAATTTTCTATCTAAATGTTAAATGTTAAATCTAAATCTAAATCTAAATGTTTGAATCTAATTCTAAATGTTAAATCTAAATCTAAATGTTGAACCTAAATGTTTCACACATATGCTAAATGACCCCGCCCCTTGTAACCTCAACCAATACACAAGCAGAGACACTCACAGCCGCTCCCACCCACCTCTTCACCGATGCCTGCCCGGGTGATATGTATGGGTGGTTTTCTCCAGGCGGCGGAGATCGAGCGAGCGGCCATGGCAGGTGTACGAGCTGCAATTCACAGTACACTCCCAACACAACAGTGCAACACAGATATTAAAATGTATTTTAATGCTGTATGTATACTTTATCCGACGATGCGACATGCTGTGATCTACTATTTATAATGTGGTTACGGTAGTTACATCGGTAAAGAAATGCGCTAGAAAGCACAATGTTTAGGGATCGAACCCACCATGGGCCACCTTTACTATTTCGTCTTTTTTGGGATGTCGAGAATACGTCTGCTGACAGACCAACGTTGAAATGACGTAATGGCCTGAAGTTGAGACGACGTCTCTGGCGGGTGCAGAATGAAAATGTTTTCAACTTTCTATACAAATTACAAACACATCACAACACAACAGTGGAACACAGTGATTAAAATATATTTTGATGCTGTATTTCATGTAAGGCTTAAAAACAGGTGGAAAATTTCAAACAACTCAACGTGGAGGCAATTCTATGGTAAGGGAAAAAATTTCAAACGGCTCAAAACTGAGGTAAAGCTATAGGAAGGCATAAAAATTGGCGAAGAATTTCAAAAGAGTCTATAGCAAAGCATGAAATTTGGTTAAAAATTTTTTTAAACCTCTCAAAACGGAGGTAAGGCGTAAGGGATAAAATTTGGCGAAAACATTTTAAACGAATCAAAACAGAGGTAAGGCCATGGTAAGGCATGCATTTTGGCGAAAAACTTATAACATCTCAAAACAAAGGTAAGGCTATAGTAAGGCAAACAATTTGGGAAAAAAATTTCAAACCTCTCAAAACGGCGGTAAGGCGCATGGGATAAAATCTGTCGTAAATTTTTCAAACGCCTCAAAACGGAGGTAAAGCAATAGTAAGAAGTAAAATTTCACAAAAAAATTTAAAACGCCTCAAAATGGAGGTAAGGTATGGTAAGAAATAAAATTTCGCAAAAAAATTTCAAATGCCTCAAAACAGAGGTAAGGCTTTAGTAATGCAAACAATTTGGCAATAAACTTCAAACTCCTCTAAAAGGAGGTAAGATATGGTAAGGGGATTAAATTTCACAAAAAATTTCAAACGCCTCAAAACGTAGGTAAGGCAATAGGTAGGCAGAAAATTTGGCAGAAAAATTTCAAACTCCTTACAACGGCGGTAAGGTTATAGTAAGGCATAAACATATATATATATAATTTTTTTTTTTTTTAAACTACAGGGTTTGCTGACAGAAAAAAAATGCTCAGACGCGCACACCAAGAACATTAATACCAATTTTTTTAATTTATAAGGAAACTCAACAAGATAACCAAGACATGAGAAAAAAAGTAGATAATATTTTTTTGTGCATTTTACAGCTATTTAAGACATAGGTCAAAACGTACCTGTTATCATAAAAGATGCTAACAATAAGCTAACTCAAGAGGAAGGACACGTTTTACGGGGTTATTTATTTCAGGCTCAGTTATTGTGATAATGAAAATTGAACTTTAATATTTGGGAACGTAATTGCCCTTCAGGGGGAAACAATAATTCTAATTTAAATTGTAATTGGAAAAATCTCAGTCACCGCAATTTTATTGAGTGGTAAATTAACATTTTTCTGCTGCCATGTTTTAAAAAACCAGAGTGGGACTAAAGTACCTGGAAACAGCCTGGGCACACGCGTAGACCAGTGCACCCATGTTGAGTTTTCGCACTGATTTCAAATAAATCTCAAGATCTCTAATAGTTAATACTTAGCTGGAAAACGAATATTTACTATGAAAAATTAAATCCAGGTTCAAGAAACACCTATTTTTGTGCAATCTGTAAATAAAATGAATCAAACTACAAAAGTTGAAATTATTTAATAAAAAGCAAACTTTTTTAATGCAACATAAATAAGGCTTTAATATTCAAATGTCAAATTATTTACACAAAATGTTTACAGTAAACAATTACACAAAAGAAATCAATAGTAAATACAAAATGCCCAACTCTAAAACTTCTGCCAAAATGTGGTATGTTAACTTACTGAAAGAATTAATTTAAAAACTCTGACAACACTTCAAACTTCAACGAAATAAAAAAATAAAAATATGTTCTTATGTGTGGACTCTCCTGTGGACCTTCAGGTCAGACTCTTGTTTAAAACATTTCCTTTTTCAAACATCAGCTTTGAATGGTTTCTCTTCTTTGTGCATTATCACATGTGACTGTAGGTTAGCATTACGAGTAAAACATTTACTACAAACATCACATTTGAACGGTTTTTCTCCTGTGTGAATTCTCATGTGTCGCTTAAGGATATGTGGTTGAGTGAAATATTGACTACAAACATCACATTTGAATGGTTTCTCTCCTGTGTGGACTCTCATGTGTCGTTTAAGGACATGCTGTTGAGTAAAACATTTACTACAAATATCACATTTAAATGGTTTCTCTCCTGTGTGGATTCTTATGTGTCTCTTAAGGTCAACAATGTAGTTGAAACATTTCCTACAAACATCACATTTGAATGGTTTCTCTCCTGTGTGGATTCTCATGTGTGACTGGAGGTGATCCTTACGGGTAAAACATGTCCTACAAACGTCACATTCAAACAGTTTATTTTCAGTGTGGATTCTCATGTGACTCTTAAGGTTGACGTTATTGTTGAAACATTTCCCACAAACCTCACATTTAAATGGGTTTTCTCCTGTGTGGTTTATCATGTGTGACTGCAACTTAAACTGATGGGCAAAACATTTACTACATAAATCACATTTAAAGGGTTTCTCTCCTGTGTGGATTCTCATGTGTCTCTTAAGGTCGCTGTTATGGTTGAAACCTTTCCTACAAACATCACATTTGAATGGTTTCTGTCCTGTGTGGATTATCATGTGTGACAGGAGATTAGCTTTACGGGTAAAACATTTCCTACAAACATCACATTCAAACGGTTTCATCCCAGTGTGGATGCCTGAGTGTACCTTAAGGTTGACCTTATGGGGAAAGCATTTACTACAAACATCACATTTGAATGGTTTTTCTCCTGTGTGGATTCTCACATGGGACTGCAGGTAAGCCTTACGGGCAAAACATTTACTACAAACATCACATTTAAATGGTTTCTCTCTTGCGTGGATGCCCGAGTGTACATTAAGGTTGAACTTACGGGCAAAACATTTACTACAAACATCACATTTGAATGGTTTCTCTCCTGTGTGGATTCTCATGTGTCTCCTAAGGTTGACGTTAAAGTGGAAACATTTCCTACAAATATCACATTTAAATGGTTTCTCTCCTGTGTGGATTCTAAGTTTTGAAGCTACACTAAGTGATGCTTTATCACCACCCACACATTCAGATCTCATTTTTACCTGAACCTTCTTCTTTGAACAAATCTGTTGAAATGAACTAATCTGTGTTTTAGAAGCTTTACATCCCATTTCAGTATTTTTACTTGAGTCAAACATTTTTCTCTTTTTCCTGGTGGAGTCAAAGATAGCTTCAGTTTCAGACTCTGACAGAGGTTTCTGCCAAAAATCTTCATCATCATCATCATCATCCTCGCCATTATCTTCAGCCTGAGGCGAGTCTGTTTCCGTTCCATCAGGACCTTGTAGTACTAAACTGCTTGGATCTGGGTTCTGAACTGCTTCTGGTCCTTTGCTGTTAATTCCCACACTTTGTCTTTTCATGAATTCATTTAAAGTGTCGGTTGAAGGTTCCTCCTTCAGGGAGACCTGAGGCTTCTCCTCTTCATCTTCACATTTAACAGGACAAGCAGCACTGTTTGTCTCCTGCTGCACACAAAGCTGCTTTTCCTCCTGACCTTCACTGAGCATCTCTGGTTCCTCCTTTATGTGGAGATGCTCTGGGAGCAGCTGCTCCACATTCTTCCTCTCACTGAAAACACAGTCAGTGACTGATGACTGCTGGAGCTGTAATCTGTGCAGCTGAACTTTAGGCGTGAAGGCAGCCAGCACAAGTTTTACTGTTTGATCTGTATTTGGAACAAATTGGGAACATAATTGTCTACTGGTGTTATGGTGGAGATGCTGGTCAGGAAGAATCATTTTCAGTTCACCATCCACTGGATCTTCTTGCACTCCATGTTCAGTCTTTTCTTGCTCTGTTGCTCTGCATATTTCTATTGCTCTGTGTAACGTTAGACCTCTTTCCTGTATCAGTCTCATTTTTAGGTGAGAGTCTGTGATGCTTAACACAAGTTTATCTCTGAGCATGTCATTCTCACTTATTCCAAACTCACAGTCTTTGCTTCTCTGTCGCAGCTCTGTTATGAGTCTGTTTACTGATGTCCCTGCTGTCATCTGATGGGACCAATATTCATATCGTTTAAAGACAACATTTTTCTGTGCACTGCAGTAATATTTAAAGGCTTGAAAAACATCCTCCATTGTCAGTTCATCTCCTTCAACTCTAACAGTCAGTGTGTTGAACACTTCCAGTGCCTCCTTGCCGATGGTGTGGAGTAAAATGTCAATCTTTACTTGTTCATCTTTCTCCCCTGAAGACGCTATATACCGCCGAAAGCTTTGTTCCCAGCTGTGCCAGTTATCAGCAGGGTCACTGGTGAGAGACAGTGGTGACGGTGCTTTGAACAGCTCCACTATGCTAGCTCCTCTGCTAGCACTGTTAGCATTCTGCTCCAGCCTCTCCGTGTCTCTGCTACTCCGTCTTATGACACCGTCTTCTGCTCTCTCACCTTCCACTGGAGCTTTAAGGCTCTATTACAGTGTGGCCTGACTGCGTCTGTAGGTTTGTTATTAATAACATTCCATATTAGACTCACAGAGAAACTTGTTGTTTTTCTCCGCTATTTCTTCTTCTGTTGCTCTAATTCAGCGGTTCTTCTTCTCTTGATTATTGACGTGTTGCAACCACCTTGAATAGGTGCATATCACCACCTACTGTATTGGAGTGGATAAATCATGTACTTCAAGGTTACAAAAATAAAGGGGGGAAAACAACAAACTTCTCATATTCCATTCCCCAAGTCTTGTTACTTTCAAGAAGTATAAAAGAGTCTTAAGGCTGTGGTCCTTGTACTTTTTTGGCCCAAGTACCCCCTTTCTTTTATTTCTGAATCCAATTAAGTACCCCTGTGCAACATTTTGTTCAGAATTCTATGAAAAACAACTAGCATAATGATGGGATGAATAAGTGATTGCTCACATTTTAAATAATTTAATTTTGTAAATATGTAAAATGAAACAGTGTTTAGTGCAGTGGCTCCCAACCTTTTTTGGATCTGACCACATTTATTTCTAAAGTTTTTTTTTTTTTTAATCATTTCCAGTCATCTCCCACCAGGTGATGGACCAAGACTAACTACAAATAAACATTATTAAACCTCATATTTTTAATACATATGTTATTTTCCACTCCTTCGCTCTCAAGTACCCTCTGAAGTGCCATTGCGTACCCCTAGGTCTGCACGTACCCCCATTTGAGAAACACTGCCTTACGGCATTTTCTCATTTCCTCCCCTCTTCCAAAAAGTCTCCATGGGCGAGGTAGTATTTTTTTTCTTAATTCCTTTATCTGCCTTTTATACGTAACTTACTACACTTTATGAAAACATGTTCAACATTTTCACTGACCTTGCATACATCACATATATCTGTCGGACTTTTACCCATTAAATTGAGGGTTGATTTCAGTCCTGGGTCCTAATTTTACTTTCGAAATAATTGCCTCATCTCTTCTGTATTTCCCTTTGCAGACTATCACATTGACGAAGTTCTGAATATTGTGGTACTTTCTCCCTTTAGAATCTGTGTCCCACATATTCTGTCATGAACTTCTCACCGTTTCTCTTATCAATGACTTAGCTTCACCTTTTCCAAACAAAACTTGTAAAATATTACTTTTTATTTTATTTTATTTCAATGCTATCTTAGCTGTTGGGTCTCATTTTTCAGTACCCTCAACTCCTGCATAGGCTGGTACCAACAAAATGCACATCAACTCCCACTTTGTACCCTCATCAATACCAACGTTATCTCAAATTTTAAAAATTCAGAGGTTTATAGTGTTTTTAGTCTCCTGTGCCCCCTGTGCTTCTTATCAAATTATAGTACAAGTTCATCACAACACTTGTAGGTTACTGTTAGAGTGAAGTATTCCTATTTATTTTTTCATTCAGACATAAACAATATCCTTATAATAAATAGCTCTTATTATTTTAAATGTATTTGGCATTTTTTACTCAATAGGTTAATTACAGTATGTCTATATACAACTAACAGAATGTTATGTGACCTTTATGTGTTGTTTTGTGGATCTTGAAACCTTGAATTTAATCTACTTCTATCCCTGTTTTACATTGAAACATCAATAAATGTTAACAAGGAGGTTGTAATAGGACTGTAGTGTAAATAAAACAATTGTGTCTCCTGGTGAAATCAAAACCATCAAAATCATTCACGAAGGAGCCAAACAATATATGTAGTTTTATGGATGAGATGCATTTTATACTTTGTTTTTCAATGTAACACTATTGATGAATCAGGATAACAAAGGTATACAGTGGGGCAAAAAAGTATTTAGTCAGCCACCAATTGTGCAAGTTCCCCCACTTAAAAAGATGAGAGAGGTCTGTAATTTTCATCCTAGGTATACCTCAAATATGAGAGACAAAATGAGGAAAAAAATCACATTGTAGGATTTTTAATGAATTAATTTGTAAATTATGGTGGAAAATAAGTTTTTGGTCAATAGCAAACGTTCATCTCATGTATGTAATGTACCCTTTGTTGGCAATGACAGAGGTCAAACGTTTTCTGTAAGTCTTCACAAGATTTTCACACACTGTTGCTGGTATTTTGGCCCATTCCTCCATGCAGAACTCCTCTAGAGCAGTGATGTTTTGGGGCTGTCGCTAGGCAACACGAACTTTCAACCCCCTCCAAAGATTTTCTATGGGATTGAAATCTGGAGATTGGCTAGGCCTCTCCAGGACCTTGAAACGCTTCTTACGAAGCCACTCCTTTGTTGCCCGTGCGTTGTGTTTGGGATCATTGTCGTGCAGAAAGACCCAGCCATGTTTCATCTTCAATGCCCTTGCTGATAGGAGGTTTTGACTCAAAATCTCAATACATGGCCCCATTCAATCTTTCCATTACACGGATCAATCGTCCTGGTCCCTTTGCAGAGAAACAGCCCCAAAACATTATTTTACCACCCCCATGCCTTACAGTAGGTATGGTGTTCTTTGGATGTAACTCAGCATTCTTTCTCCACCAAACACGACGAGTTTTTACCAAAAAGTTCTATTTTGGTTTAATCTGACCATATGACATTTGCCCAATCCTCTTCTGGATCATCCAAATGCTCTCTAGCAAACTTCAGATGGGTCCAGACATGTACTGGCTTAAGCAGGGGGACACGTCTGGCACTGCAGGATTTGAGTACCTGGCAGCGTAGTGTGTTTCTGATGGTAGCCTTTGTAACTTTGGTCCCAGCTCTCTGCAGGTCATTCACTAGGTCCCCCCATGTGGTTCTGGGACTTTTGCTCACCATTCTTGTGATCATTTTGACCCCACAGGGTGAGATCTTGTGTGGAGCCCCAGATCGAGGGAGATTATCAGTGGAGTTGTATGTCTTCCATTTTCTAATAATTGCTCTCACTGTTGATTTCTTCACACTAAGCTGATTACCTATTGCAGATCCAGTCTTCCCAGCCTGCTGCAGGTCTACAATTTAGTTTCTGGTGTCCTTTGACAAGTCTTTGGTCTTGGTCATAGTGGAGTTTGAAGTGTGACTGTTTGAGGTTGTGGACAGGTGTCTTTTATACTAACGAGTTCAAGCAGTTGCCATTAATACAGGTAATGAATGGAGGACAGAGGAGCCTCTCAAAGAAGAAGATACAGGTCTGTAAGAGCCAGAAATCTTGCTTGTTTGTAGGTGACCAAATACTTATTTTACCGGGAGATTTACCAATTAATTCATTAAAAATCCTACAATGTGATTTTCTGGATTTTTTCCCTCATTTTGACTCTCATAGTTGAGGTATACCTATGATGAAAATTACAGCCCTCTCTCATCTTTTTAAGTGGGAGAACTTGCACAATTGGTGGCTGACTAAATACTTTTTGCCCCACTGTATAAAAGACAGAAAAACCTGTCAAGCCAACGTAACTTTGAAGGCAATGGTATTGACTTTGTTTTGCTTTTTACTTTATTTGTTTTATTGTTTTTTACTATATCTGTTGTCATTTCATATGCTTTTAGAATATTTTGTTGTTTTGTATATTTTTTCTAAAAAGATATTCTGATTTTTACAAGCGTAGACTATTGGACCCATGTTGAGTTTGCTCGATGCTTTCAAATAGATCCCAAGATCTCTACTATATTTTTGTGCAATCTTAAAAAAAAAAACTAATAAATTACAAAAGTGTAATTTATTTAATAAAGAGCAAACACTTTTAATGTAACACAGTTGAGGCTTTATTATTCAAAGGTACAACTATTTACACAAAAATAATTCCAGTAAACAACTACACAAAATAAATCAACTGTAATTACAAAATGCCCAACTTTGAAACTTCTGACAAAATTGACAGTTGATAACTTACTGAAAAATCTTACTAAAAAACTCTAACTACACTTCAATTTTCAACTATACCTAAACCTGCATAACTAAATAAACAACAACTAAAAACAATGAAAAACTATTAAGAAAATATTTACTACACACATCACATTTAAAAGTATTTTCTTATGTGTGGACTCTGTTCAGACTTTTGTTTAAAACACTGTTTTTCAAACATCACCTTAGACTAGTTTCTCTTCTTTGTGCATTATCAGGTAATCCTTACGGGTAAAACATTTACTGCAAACAACACACTTGAATGTTTTCTCTCCTGTGTGGATTTTTATGTGTTCCTTAAGGTGAGACGTTTTAGTAAAACATTTCTGACAAACAACACATTTGAATGGTTTTTCAACTGTGTGGAGTCTCATGTGTCGCTTAAGGTCATGCTCTTAAGTAAAATTTTTACAACAAGCAAACATCACATTTGAATTAGTTTTCTCCTGTGTGGATTCTCATGTGTGACTTAAGGGTTGACTCCTGAGTAAAACATTTGCTACAAACATCACATTTGAATGGTTTCTCTCCTGTGTGGATTCTCGTGTGTGACTGCAGGTGAGTCTTACGGCTAAAAATTTTCCTACAAACATCACATTTGAATGGTTTCTCTCCTGTGTGGATTCTCATGTGCCGCTTGAGGTGAGACGTTTTCATAAAACATTTACTACATACATCACAATTGAATGGTTTCTCTCCTGTGTGGATTCTCATGTGTTCCTTAAGGTGAGATGTTGTAATAAAACATTTACTACAAACATCACATTTAAATGGTTTCTCTCCTGTGTGGATTCTCATGTGTTGCTTAAGGCCGACCTTACGGGTAAAACAATTACTACAAGAATCACATTTAAATAGTTTCTCTCCTGTGTGGATTCTCATGTGTACCTTAAGGTGAGACGTTTTAATAAAACATTTCCTACATATATCACATTTAAAGGGTTTCTCTCCTGTGTGGATTCTCATGTGTTCCTTAAGATGAGACGTTTTTATAAAACATTTACTACAAACATCACATTTAAATGGTTTCCCTCCTGTGTGGATTCTCAGTTTTGAAGCTTCACTAAGTGATGCTTTCTTACCACCCACACATTCAGATCTCATTTTTATCTGAATCTTCTTCTTTGAACAAATCTGTTGAAATGAACTAATTCGTGTTTTAGAAGCTTTACATCCCATTACAGTATTTTTAATTGAGTCAGACATTTTTCTGTTTTTCCTGGTGGAGTCAAAGTCAGCGTCAGTTTCAGAGTCTGACAGAGGTTTCTGCCAAAAATCTTCATCATCATCATCATCATCATCATCATCGCCACTATCTTCAGTCTGAGACGAGTCTGTTTCTGTTCCATCAGGACCTTGTAGTACTAAACTGTTTGGATCTGGGTTCTGTTCTGTTTCTGGTCCTTTGCTGTTAATTTCCACACTTTGTCTTTTCATGAATTCATCTAAAGTGCAGGTTGAAGGTTCCTCCTTCATGTTGATTTCTGTTAGTTGTCTCCAGTGTAGCTGGGAGACCTGAGGCTTCTCCTCTTCATCTTCACATTTAACAGGACAAGCAGCACTGTTTGTCTCCTGCTGCACACAAAGCTGCTTTTCCTCCTGACCTTCACTGAGCATCTCTGGTTCCTCCTTTATGTGGAGACGCTCTGGGAGCAGCTGCTCCACATTCTTCCTACACTTCCAGTTCATCATCGCCGATGGTGTGGAGTAAAATGTTAATCTTTACATTTTCATCTTTCTCTCCACTATGCTAGCTCCTCTGCTAGCTCGGTTAGCATTCTGCTCCAGCCTCTCCGTGTCTCTGTAACTCCGTCTTCTGACACCGTGTTGTGCTCTCTCACCTTCCACTGGAGCTTTAAGGCTCTATTATAGTGTGGCCTGACTCCGTCTGTAGGTTTGTTATTAATAACATTATATATTAGACTCACAGAAACACTTGTTTTTCTTGGGGTTTTCTTCTTCTGCGGCTCTAATTCAGCAGTTGTTCTTCTTCTTCTTTTGTTTTGTGGCGGGTTGCAGCCATGACTTAAACGGTGAATACCGGTGTCACGGTCTGAGTTTACATCGTACTGAGTTCCTCTTAAAATCTCAGTACGTGACTGCTACGTACTGAGATGTACCCGTACTGGGTTATACTGATTAAAAAAAATAAAATAAAAAAAAGTTACATTAGGTTAACTGTTTTTTACTGCAATGTATATTATAATCATGTTTTTTGGAAAATAAATTATTTATTTTCGTATGGAGTTTTATGAGCTCCTTCTTGTGTGGTGATGGCGTGCCCTTCACCATGAAGAAGATTAACTTGTCTATCTTTTCTTTGTGGTGTTGGAACCTCTCCTGCCTCGTATATGAGCAGTTGTACATTTTTGTATCAGAAAAGGAGCCATTCAGCACTCGTCAATTAACATTAGCTTTGAAATTAATTTTTTTATCTCAGCACGGCGGAAGTAGAAAAAGCTAAGCGGAAGTAGCATAAATTCATTTTCAAGTAGTGCGCATGCTCATAACCGATCTCAGACCGATGTGAACTCAGACCGTGACACCGCCACCTACTGTATCGGAGTTTACTATATGGTCTCTAAAGCTATACCTACCTTACATTATTACTAATTTTAAAAACTAACACTCATCTTTATATTCTATTAAATAGTCCTGTGTCATTGAGGTATTCAGTAACTGCTCTGTGTGTGTTTACACACTGATACAATTCAATTATGTTCTCAGTTTAGTCAGCAACATAAAAAAGGCCATTTTTATTTAAGATTATTCAAATTACATGTAAATTTCACTGACAATGGACTTTGTATTCATCATCAAATTCTATCAAATTTGTTATAATTACATTTGAAGACGTTAGTCAACTACAGCTTGCAGAATTAACCTTATTTTTTACCCCTCCAGCAAATGTGATTCAACTCATACAACTGTTACAAAAGTTGGCAACACATTCAATTCTACAGTAGCACTTCCAGACAGTGACAAGATGGCCAAAAACAGGAAACCTGTGTGTGCAGTGCTTGATGCCTCAGCAGCGCAGAGGCGAGAAAATGTCCTACTCTTATCTTTGAATTTCTTGGAAATTTTTTTTTTTAAATATCTGTATATATGTGTTGTCTATATGTGGACTTACATACACGTAAATATATTTGTATTCTGGTATTTTTGCACTATGTTGTGGTTGCACTGGTCCACTGCTTTTTTCGATGTGCCAGTTCACACCTCTTTTACAATTTCTGCAATTATAATGTGATCGACTATGTAAAACATCTATACTGTTACATATTTTGCAAGTCTCATAGTTTTCTATCGGATCATGTGACCCCTCTGATCACATGACCTAATTATCCCATGTATACATGCAGGTGTGTCAAAGCTGTTTTTTTAGGTCTGATGAAGGGCTAAGACCTGAAACATTACTTCTACTGGTGAGCAGTACATTTTGGTGAGCATTACAGTGGTGCGGATCGATCGCTTTTTCCACTGGACTCTGTTGTGGGCCTTCTGACTTTTGTTTAAAACATCTTCTTTGTCAAACATCACCTTTGAATGGTTTCTCTTCTTTGTGCATTCTCACATGTGACAGCAGGGTCTTCTTGCAGGTAAAACATTTACTACAAACATCACATTTAAATTGTTTTTCTCCTGTGTAGATTCTCAGTTTTGAAGCTGCACTGAGAGATGCTTTCTTACCACCCACACATGAACAAATCAGTTGAAATGAACTCATCTGTGTTTTGTCTTTATAACACTGCAGAGTACAGAATATGTACATCTCTTTGTACATCCAACCTTCAAACACACATTCATTTTGCCATAACTGACAACTTTACTTAAGCTCTCACTATACGAATATATACTGTACTTCTGATGGGGCACTGTACTAGTTATTTAATAAAGAGCAAACTTTTTAATGTAAGACAGATGAGGCTTTAATATTCAAATGTAAAATATTTACAGAAAAGCGACAACTTTCTTACAAAACTCTAACTACATAAACCTACATAACTAAAAAAAAAAAAAAAAAAAAAAAAGACAAAAAACAATTAAATAACTATTAAGAAAATATTTACTACACACATTAAATTTGAAGCTATTTTCTTATGTGTGGACTCTGTTGTGGACCTTCAGTTCAGACTTTTGTTTAAAACATTTCCTTTGTCAAACATCACCTTTGACTGGTTTCTCTTCTTTGTGCATTATCACATGTGACTGCAGATAATCCTTACGGGCAAAACATTTACTACAAACATCACAATTGAATGGTTTCTCTCCTGTGTGGATTCTCATGTGTCGCTTAAGGTGAGACGTTGTATTAAAACATTTCCTACAAACATCACATATAAAAGGTTTCTCTCCTGTGTGGATTCTCATGTGTTCCTTAAGGTGAGACGTTTTCATAAAACATTTCCTACAAACATCACATTTGAATGGTTTCTCTCCCGTGTGGATTCTCATGTGTCGCTTAAGGTGGACCTTACAGGTAAAACAATTACTACAAGCATCACATTTAAATGATTTCTCTCTTGTGTGGATTATCATGTGTTGCTTAAGGTGAGATGTTTTATTAAAACATTTCCTACAAACATCACATTTGAATGGTTTCTCTCCTGTGTGGATTCTCCTGTGTACCTTAAGGTGAGACTTTTGAATAAAACATTTACTACAAACATCACATTTAAATGGTTTCTCTCCTGTGTGGATTCTCCTGTGTCGCATAAGGTCAACCCTATTGTTAAAAAAATTACTACATACATCACATTTGAATGGTCTCTCTCCAGTGTGGATTCTCATGTGTGACTGCAGGTGAGTCTTACGGGTAAAAACTTTCCTACAAACATCACATTTAAATGGTTTCTCTCCTGTGTGGATTCTCATGTGTTCCTTAAGGTGAGACGTTTTAATAAAACATTTACTACAAACATCACATTTGAATGGTTTTTCTCCTGTGTGGATTCTCAGTTTTGAAGCTTCACTAAGTGATGCTTTATCACCACCCACACATTCAGATCTCATTTTTACCTGAACCTTCTTCTTTGAACAAATCTGTTGAAATGAACTAATCCTTGTTTTGGAAGCTTTACATCCCATTTCAGTATTTGTACTTGAGTCAGACATTTTTCTCTTTTTTCTGGTGGAGTCAAAGTCAGCTTCGGTTTCTGACTCTGACAGAGGTTTCTGCCAACAGCCTTCATCATCATCATCATCATCATCATCATCATCGCCGCTATCTTCAGTCTGAGATGAGTCTGTTTCTGTTCCATCAGGACCTTGTAGTACTAAACTGTTTGGATCTGGGTTCTGTTCTGCTTCTGGTCCTTTGCTGTTAATTTCCACACTTTGTCTTTTCATGAATTCATCTAAAGTGCATGTTGAAGGTTCCTCCTTCATGTTGATTTCTGTTAGTTGTCTCCAGTGTAGCTGGGAGACCTGAGGCTTCTCCTCTTCATCTTCACATTTAACAGGACAAGCAGCACTGTTTGTCTCCTGCTGCACACAAAGCTGCTTTTCCTCCTGACCTTCACTGAGCATCTCTGGTTCCTCCTTTATGTGGAGACGCTCTGGGAGCAGCTGCTCCACATTCTTCCTACACTTCCAGTTCATCATCACCGATGGTGTGGAGTAAAATGTCAATCTTTATATTTTCATCTTTCTCTCCACTATGCTAGCTCCTCTGCTAGCTCGGTTAGCATTCTGCTCCAGCCTCTCCGTGTCTCTGTAACTCCGTCTTCTGACACCGTGTTGTGCTCTCTCACCTTCCACTGGAGCTTTAAGGCTCGATTATAGTGTGGACTGACTCCGTCTGTCGACTGGATATTAATAATATTCCATATTAGACTTAGAAAAACTTCTTCTATTTCTTGGGTTTTTCTTCTTCTGTGACTCTAATTCAGCGGTTTTTCTTCTTCTTTTTGTTTTCTGGCGGGTTGCAGACATGACTTGAAAGGTGAATACCGCCGCCCTAGAGGAATGATGTATTTACACAATTAAAGTTGTCAAATCGGTACATTCTCAAACTATTTTTGATGGGTTTGTTGATAGATAGATAGATAGATAGATAGATAGATAGATAGATATAGTCCAATCAAACCTCGCCATTCATCATTCTTTTCCAATACAGCACCGTTTTCTTCTTTCGCCCCTTCTTCTTCTTGCATCCTTCTGACTTAGTATACCACCCTAACACCATTGCTATTGTCAGTCTATCATTTTCCTCATTCGCATCACATGACCCACTCGCTCCAGCACTCACTTCTCAATCTTCCACCTTTTAGACTTTACTCGAAGTCACATTCTTACATCCCACATGTTCATCTCTCTCGCCTGCAATTGTCTTAACTACGCACCATTCTTGTTATTTCATACATACCTGTAGCATTTGTCCATCCATCACAGCAACCTATTCATGTCTCTCACAAACCATACTCGCACCTGACAAACATCAAACTGTTCTCCATACACGCCTCCACCACTCTCGCCTAACACCTTTTTGACATTCTCAACCCTTTCAACCATTCTTTCACTCTACCACAAACCACCTGCTCGTCTAATCCTATTTCTCACATCCACCTCCGAACTCACCCCTAATATTCTGATCTCTCCACCCTGATCCGTACCAAACTCAAGTACCTCCTCCTTATCCTCATTATTTCTCTTCTCCCATTTATTCATCACACACTTCACCGCTCTCACGCCTTCATCCATCTTTCCTTTCAACCCCACAATCGTAGTGTCATCCACAAACATAGCCAGAGACATTTTTACACTCACCGCTTCCGAACTACCTTTCTCCCACACTCAATTGCCCAGGTACCCATCTCCACGTCACCCTCACTCTCCTTCTCTCTTCTTCCACCTGCCTCATTACTGCCTGGTGATAAACATTAAACAGTATGGGTGATGTGGAGCACCCCTCTCTCAACCCCCTCGCAAGCAACCAACTCTCACTCAAACCTTCCTTCCCTTTCTCCCTATACTCAGTTGTCTTGTGCAAATCCATGATAGTTTCCAGACACCTTCCTTTCTCACCACCAAAGGCCCACCAGTGCAGACCCCCGGGGGGCCCTCGCCTTGAAAGGTTTTTAAAGAAGGGTCTGGGTCGGCTCGCTCCTTCCCCCTCAGTTGTGGGCAGAAGGTTGCTTGAAATAATAATAGATAAATAATAATAATAAAACACAGGAGTGTCAATTACTTAATAAATAGCAAACATTTAATGTAAAACAGATGAGGCTTTAATATTTAAAGGCAAAACTACTTACACAAAAATGTTTGCAGTAAATAATTACACAAAAGAACCTAACTGTGAATACAAATTGCCCAACCCTAAAAATTCTGCCAAAATCTGTTCTGTTAAAGGTATAGAGGAAGATTTTCCCTAAGTTTAGAAAAGAAATGCCTTCTCCACATTTTGAAAAAATGCACATGCGCAACATTCTACCTGCTCCCAAAAGGGAACGCCTATCAAAAGCGTGCACAAGCCGGTGCGTGACTTGTGCCAGGGCTTGCATCGCTAATCATAGCTTACATTAGGATAAACTTCTCTGCTAATAACTACTAGGTTGATTGTTGTCAGATCTGAATCAAACACATACCACTACGATCCTCTTCCGAGTTAGTGATTCGCCCTCTTTTAAACACTTGAAAGCGTGCATGTGCAGCAAGTGAAAACTAGCTAGGGACGAGCACATACGACGGCCTTCCGTAAACATATCACCAGAATCATTGACAATTAGGAGTACCAATAGTCTTGATGATCTACCTGGAATTTGAAGCCAAAATAACGTTCTCCACAATACCTTTAACTTACAGAAACATAACTCTAACCACACTTCAAACTTCAATTATACCTAAACCAATGTAGCTAAAAAAAAAAAAAAAATTAAGAAAGAATTTACTACACAACACACATCATATTTGAAAGTCTTTTCTTATGTGTGGATTCTGTTGTGGATCTTCTGTTCAAAACATTTCCTTTGTCAAACATCACCTTTGATTGGTTTCTCTTCTTTGTGCATTATCACATGTGACTGCAGATAATCCTTACGGGTAAAACATTTACTACAAACATCACATTTGAATGGTTTTTCTCCTGTGTGTATTTTTATGTGTGACTGCAGGTAATCCTTACGGGTAAAACATTTACTACAAACATCACATTTGAATGGTTTTTCTCCTGTGTGTATTTTTATGTGTGACTGCAGGTAATCCTTACGGTTAAAAACTTTTCTACAAACATCACATTTGAATGGTTTCTCTCCTGTGTGGATACTCATGTGTCGCTTAAGGTGAGACGTTGTCTCAAAACATTTCCTACAAATATCACATTTAAATGGTTTCTCTCCTGTGTGGATACTCATGTGTCGCTTAAGAACATGCTGTTGAGTAAAACTTTTACTACAAAAATCACATTTAAATGTTTTTTCTCCTGTGTGGATTATCATGTGTCGATTAAGGACATGCTGTTGAGTAAAACATTTACTACAAAAATCACATTTAAATGTTTTTTCTCCTGTGTGGATTATCATGTGTCGATTAAGGACATGCTGTTGAGCAAAACATTTCTTACAAACATCACATTTAAATGGTTTATCTCCTGTGTGAATTCTCACGTGTGACAGCAGGTAAGTCTTACGAGTAAAAACTTTCCCACAAACATCACATTTGAATGGTTTCTCTCCTGTGTGGATTCTCATGTGTTGCTTAAGGTACTCCCTATTGGTAAAACATTTACTACAAATATCACATTTAAATGGTTTCTCTCCTGTATGGATTTTCTTGTGTCGCAGAACGTACTCCCTATTGGTAAAACATTTACTACAAATATCACATTTAAATGGTTTCTCTCCAGTGTGGATTCTCATGTGTACCTTAAGATGATCCGTTCGAGTAAAACCTTGACTACAAACAACACACTTTAATGGTTTTTCTCCTGTGTGGATTTTCATGTGTCGCAGAAGGTACTCCCTATTGGTAAAACATTTACTACAAACTTCACATTTAAATGCTTTTTCTCCTGTGTGGATTATCATGTGTCGCTTAAGAACATGCTGTTGATTAAAACATCTACTACAAACATCGCATTTGAATGGTTTTTCTCCTGTGTGGATTCTCAGTTTTGAAGCTTCACTAAGTGATGCTTTATCACCAACCACACATTCAGATCTCATTTTTACCTGAACCTTCTTCTTTGAACAAATCTGTTGAAATGAACAAATCCTTGTTTTGGAAGCTTTACATCCTATTTCAGAATTTTCAGCTTCGGTTTCTGACTCTGACAGAGGTTTCTGCCAACAGCCTTCATCATCATCATCATCATCATCATCATCATCATCATCATCGCTACTATCTTCAGTCTGAGATGAGTCTGTTTCTGTTCCATCAGGACCTTGTAGTACTAAACTGTTTGGATCTGGGTTCTGTTCTGCTTCTGGTCCTTTGCTGTTAATTTCCACACTTTGTCTTTTCATGAATTCATCTAAAGTGCAGGTTGAAGGTTCCTCCTTCATGTTGATTTCTGTTAGTTGTCTCCAGTGTAGCTGGGAGACCTGAGGCTTCTCCTCTTCATCTTCACATTTAACAGGACAAGCAGCACTGTTTGTCTCCTGCTGCACACAAAGCTGCTTTTCCTCCTGACCTTCACTGAGCATCTCTGGTTCCTCCTTTATGTGGAGACGCTCTGGGAGCAGCTGCTCCACATTCTTCCTACACTTCCAGTTCATCATCGCCGATGGTGTGGAGTAAAATGTCAATCTTTATATTTTCATCTTTCTCTCCACTATGCTAGCTCCTCTGCTAGCTCGGTTAGCATTCTGCTCCAGCCTCTCCGTGTCTCTGTAACTCCGTCTTCTGACACCGTGTTGTGCTCTCTCACCTTCCACTGGAGCTTTAAGGCTCTATTATAGTGTGGACTGACTCCGTCTGTAGACTGAATATTAATAACATTCCATATTAGACTTAGAAAAACTTCTTATATTTCTTGGGTTTTTCTTCTTCTGTGGCTCTAATTCAGCGGTTTTTCTTCTTCTTTTTGTTTTCTGGCGGGTTGCAGACATGACTTGAAAGGTGAATACCGCCGCCCTAGAGGAATGATGTGTTTACACAATTAAAGTTGTCAAATCGGTACATTCTCAAACTATTTTTGATGGGTTTGTTGATAGATAGATAGATAGATAGATAGATAGATAGATAGATAGATAGATAGATAGATAGATAGATAGATAGATAGATAGATAGATAGACAGACAGACAGACAGACAGACAGAAATTGAACAAAAGGAACCCAGAAAACATTCAGATGTGCTCAGGTTTTTATTGACAACATTGCTTAAGCGATGCAGTAGCCACCACCAGCGCCACCCCTATGCATACAACTGACAGTAGTTCAGCAAACTAATTCATGAATTCTACAGAATATTTTGGGGGTCTATAAATGACTAAAAACAGAACTCTTGAATCATCCTTCAGCAAGAACGACATACTGTATATTCAAAGGAGATAAAATCCGCAAATGTTTTTTCTTTGCACTGAAATATTGATTTAAAGATGGCAGCAACTCCACCACCTTTCCTGCAAGTACGACACTTATTGAAATAAATAGTCTTGTGGTGCACTTTCATTGAGAATAGTATTACTGATACCATCATTCAACCACGTTTCATTAAGAAGTAAAAAGTCCAAGTGATGTGTCAAAATAATATCATGAATTAACAGTGATCTAACATTAAGAAGAGCTCATTTTAAATACTTTACTAGAGACACTGGTGGACTCTTTGAATGACATGTTATAGTAGTCACATTTTTATATCTATTAAGCTTTTTGTTTCTCTTTAATTTCACAATTTTACCTGTGTTGCCTGTCACCACAGGAATTAAAGAAGCTGCATTAACTCAATAGGGCCCTGACTTTATCTGGTTGTTCCTAAAAATAGAGCTATTGCAGTCTAGACCCAGCACACATCAGACCTGTGTCGCTCTAATTTGAACACAACTGGCCTGAGGAGAAGAGTGATCCTGGGCCTGGTATCGTCGAGGAGGGATGGGTGGTGGTGATTGGTTCTTTGGGAGAGAGAAGATGGGGCCATGGTGGGGTAAAAGGTGGGATGTCAGTCTTGTTCCAGTAACAACCAGCTCGTTCATCTGGGCAGTTAAATCCAAGAAGGCAGGGGGTATGAGAGAAGCTGGATGAGGTGAAAGTAGGTGAATTTTGGGGGTGAAGCAGGTGGGTCCTGAGATGTGGGGGTGGGTTGATCTCTTCATTTTGGCGATTTTGATTTTCATTTCTTGATGGAAGCTCAAAGACTCCATGTTATTTTCTTGTTGTTTTGTTCTCCGATGATACATGTTGTCCTTTGTCTTTATCAGGACTGATAGCAGTGTGACTGGTTAAGAATAACCAGTTGGATGTGAAAATTGAGAATGAGAACTTCAGATCTTCTTTGCGAATTGGAGGTATCAGGCCACTGATGAACACTTTAGGCTGCAAACAGCTCACAGTTTTTAGCAGGTGGGTAAAATCCTGCTTTAACACCTCAGAATCCTCCTTGGCTAAATCATTTATCATCCAAAATGAATCACAACATTCTTCAAATGTGGGTAATCTGCCACAATATGCAAAATTTTGTCAGCCAGGTCTGATACTGTGTCATTAGGTAAGCAGATAACTTTCACATTGTTGCTGAACATCTTCTGAGCATCTTTAACAGAAAAATCTCCCACTTTTAGTGTGTGAGGTTGTTGCTTTGGCCTACCATGTCGCTTCTCTTTTCCTGAAACAATTTGATTCCTTGCAGTTCCAGAAGGTTGTGTGTTGCCCTCATTAGAGCCAGATCCAAGGTCATTCAGCAGTGGGGCGAATCGATTACCCAGTTCTACATGAAACTGGGTTTGTGATTTGTTGATACTCCTGCCTTTAACAGATGTCCACTTTTGTGACTGGGCAGAAAAGGGAGTTGAAGTCGAGGCTGCAGTTTGAGAAGGCAGTGCAGGCCAGTCCGTCTCATTATTGATATCAAGACGCTTTGCTCGTCCCGTTAGCTTTTGAAGTGGATATGACTGTCTCTTAGGCTTAGCTCCTAGGGTATTTCAGGGAGGACCCGTACCTGTTGGCTTATCAACGGGAACAGGATCCTCCTTAGGTCTGATAGCTTTGTTAGCACAGTCTGGTAGCGAGTTAGTTTTATCCTCTCCTCTGTTTTGAAACAATGGCACAGTCATATCATACCATATCCACAATATCCAGTAACCTCATTGGTTATTACTGTAGTCTCCGGTTCAGTAATCTTTTGGAGAAGGCTGCTGTATTCTGTTGTGGAAAGAGCCATTCTTCTGCTAGATAGCTTGCTACTTGTAGCTAGTGAGCTTGCTACTTGTAGCTAGTGAGCTTGCTACTTGTAGCTAGTGAGCTTGCTACTTGTAGCTAGTGAGCTTGCTACCTAGCATTCCAGTTGAGCCAGCAAAGAAAAAAGGAGTAGATGATTACCGCAGAGCCAGAGTCAGGTGGTAAATGTTAGAGTTTGTTGTTGAAGTATTGTGTCCTTTCTCAGAAGAAAAAGTTCATGTTTAGTAAATTATTTCCTCTGTGTGCTCAGCTCTGCTGTTTTGCTATTACTTTATCCTGTTATATAGCTATAACAACCTGCTAATAATATATTATCCCTTACTTGTCCATGCACCGCTGCCTCCACCAGCACAATTTCAAGTTGGTGGCGCTATAGACGCGTTCTTCCACAGTCGATGCGGCATCTACGTATATTATGTCTACGGTGAAAACTAGCTTGGGATGAGCATGTACGATGGCCTTATGTAAAACATATTACCAGAATGATTGACAAGGAGGACCAATAGTCCTAATGATCCACCCGAAATTTAAAGCCAAAATAACATCCTCCACAATACCTTTCGGGGGTATGTTACGGAGCAAGATTACCTCTTATCGCACTAACTGCCAGGATTTAATCAGTGTGTGCTGTTCTACGAAGTTTGTCAACATCTTAGAGAGCTAAATCACCATGGTAACTTAGGCTGAACGACTAACCTGGTCGGCACCAGGTTTTGTTCTGGCTAGGACCTTAGCGAGCACTAAATCCCTGCCTCCTGATCAATCAGATCTCTTAGAAAATTACCTACACATTGTTAGAAGATCCTGGTTGGTGCAAATCTGACGGATGCATTTAGGAAAGAAGGATTATTAATGACAAATGCAATCCTTTCATTTACCAATAACATCCTTTAGGAAAGATATAGATTTATATCTGATGGACTAATCTAAAGCCAGCTGATGAAGCCTGTGTCTCAATCCACATGCGCGGACGGGTGAAGTCAAATTCATTAAGTAATTCATGAATTCATACACTAGTGAGGCTGACCGCATCAGCAGGAACATACTACAGTGAAACAATGTGCTCTCATCCCAGTGTGTGTGTAAATAGGTCTACTTGAATAGAAAAACGTGTGTGCTGTAAAAATGGGAAACTGATCGCACTGTCCATTTATCATCCCATCCAATGGATTAATATAATAAATAATCCAGAGTCGGTGAGTCACTGCCAGCATTCCCTCCTGGTGTGCAATGTACTAACAGTGTTGCTCTTTGCTATCATCATGGATTTAAATTCATAATATTTGTTTAAGATGATAAGCTGTTCCTCCATTGTAAAGACGGTCGCTGTGCCAGGTTCTCCATTGATTGGTCAGACGCTGCAATCTCCACCCCTTTTATGTGAGCGCACACATACTCAGGCTGAAAACACTTGGCTTAAATTAGCGTGTTGCTATCAACCTTCATAGGACAGCTTCTCTCTGACAGGGAATGTTTGGTTAGGTGAAGCCTGCTAACGGAGATTATCCAGGATGTAATTATCTAGCTTCGTAGCATACCCCCTTAGTGTGTTATTTTGTGTGTGTTTGTTGCTCAGATTGTTTTGAGTAATATTGTGTATTTTTGTCATTGTTTCATGGGCTTTTGGAATCTTTTGTTGTTGTTTTGTATATTTTTCTGTCATTATGTATATGTTTGTTATTTTTTGGGGTTTTTGAGTCAATTTGTTTACTTTTTCACCATCTGTTCTTGGCGTCCGGGGTTTTTCTTTATATATATATATATATATATATATATATATATATATATATATATATATATATATATATATATATTTAAAAGATATTCAAATTTGTACATGCATAGACCACTGGACCCATGTTGTTTGCTTGCTGCTTCCAAATAGATCCCAAGATTTTTGTGCAATCTGTATAAAAAAAAATATAATAATAATAAAACACAGGAGTGTAAATTACTTAATAAAAAGCAAACTTTAAAATGTAAAACAGATGAGGCTTTAATATTTAAAGGCAAAACTACTTACACAAAAAATTTTGCAGTAAACAATTACACAAAAGAACCTAACTGTGAATACAAATTGCCCAACCCTAAAAATTCTGCCAAAATCTGTTCTGTTAAAGGTATAGAGGAAGATTTTCCCAAAGTTTAGAAAAGAAATGCCTTCTCCACATTTTGAAAAAATGCACATGTGCAACATTCTACCTGCTCCCAAAAGGGAACGTCTATCAAAAGTGTGCGAGAAAGCATGCACAAGCCGGTGCGTGACTTGTGCCAGGGCTTGCATCGCTAATCATAGCTTACATTAGGATAAACTTCTCTGCTAATAACTACTAGGTTGATTGTTGTCAGATCTGAATCAAACACATACCACTACGATCCTCTTCCGAGTTAGTGATTCGCCCTCTTTTAAACACTTGAAAGCGTGCATGTGCAGCAAGTGAAAACTAGCTAGGGACGAGCACATACGACGGCCTTCCGTAAAAATATCACCAGAATCATTGACAATTAGGAGTACCAATAGTCTTGATGATCTACCTGGAATTTGAAGCCAAAATAACGTTCTCCACAATACCTTTAACTTACAGAACGAACATAACTCTAACCACACTTCAAACTTCAATTATACCTAAACCAATGTAGCTAAAAAAAAAAAACAATTAAGAAAGAATTTACTACACAACACACATCATATTTGAAAGTCTTTTCTTATGTGTGGATTCTGTTGTGGATCTTTTGTTCAAAACATTTCCTTTGTCAAACATCACCTTTGACTGGTTTCTCTTCTTTGTGCATTATCACATGTGACTGCAGATAATCCTTACGGGTAAAACATTTACTACAAACATCACATTTGAATGGTTTTTCTCCTGTGTGTATTCTTATGTGTGACTGCAGGTAATCCTTACGGGTAAAAACTTTTCTACAAACATCACATTTGAATGGTTTCTCTCCTGTGTGGATACTCATGTGTCGCTTAAGGTGAGACGTTGTATCAAAACATTTCCTACAAATAGCACATTGAAATGGTTTCTCTCCTGTGTGAATTCTCATGTGTCGCTTAAGAACATGCTGTTGAGTAAAACTTTTACTACATAAATCACATTTAAATGTTTTTTCTCCTGTGTGGATTATCATGTGTCGATTAAGGACATGCTGTTGAGTAAAACATTTCTTACAAACATCACATTTGAATGGTTTATCTCCTGTGTGAATTCTCACGTGTGACAGCAGGTAATTCTTACGAGTAAAAACTTTCCCACAAACATCACATTTGAATGGTTTCTCTCCTGTGTGGATTCTCATGTGTTGCTTAAGGTGAGACGTTGTATCAAAACATTTACTACAAATATCACATTTAAATGGTTTCTCTCTTGTATGGATTTTCATGTGTCGCAGAAGGTACTCCCTATTGGTAAAACATTTACTACAAACATCACATTTAAATGGTTTCTCTCCAGTGTGGATTCTCATGTGTACCTTAAGGTGATCCTTTCGAGTAAAACGTTGACTACAAACAACACACTTGAATGGTTTTTCTCCTGTGTGGATTTTCATGTGTCGCAGAAGGTACTCCCTATTGCTAAAACATTTACTACAAACTTCACATTTAAATGGTTTTTCTCCTGTGTGGATTATCATGTGTCGCTTAAGAACATGCTGTTGATTAAAACATCTACTACAAACATCACATTTGAATTGTTTCATTCTTGTGTGGATTCTCAGTTTTGAAGCTTCACTAAGTGATGCTTTATCACCACCCACACATTCAGATCTCATTTTTATCTGAACCTTCTTCTTTGAACAAATCTGTTGAAATGAACTAATCCTTGTTTTGGAAGCTTTACATCCCATTTCAGCACTTTCAGCTTCGGTTTCTGACTCTGACAGAGGTTTCTGCCAACAGCCTTCATCATCATCATCATCATCATCATCGCTACTATGTTCAGTCTGAGATGAGTCTGTTTCTGTTCCATCAGGACCTTGTAGTACTAAACTGTTTGGATCTGGGTTCTGTTCTGCTTCTGGTCCTTTGCTGTTAATTTCCACACTTTGTCTTTTCATGAATTCATCTAAAGTGCAGGTTGAAGGTTCCTCCTTCATGTTGATTTCTGTTAGTTGTCTCCAGTGTAGCTGGGAGACCTGAGGCTTCTCCTCTTCATCTTCACATTTAACAGGACAAGCAGCACTGTTTGTCTCCTGCTGCACACAAAGCTGCTTTTCCTCCTGACCTTCACTGAGCATCTCTGGTTCCTCCTTTATGTGGAGACGCTCTGGGAGCAGCTGCTCCACATTCTTCCTACACTTCCAGTTCATCATCGCCGATGGTGTGGAGTAAAATGTTAATCTTTACATTTTCATCTTTCTCTCCACTATGCTAGCTCCTCTGCTAGCTCGGTTAGCATTCTGCTCCAGCCTCTCCGTGTCTCTGTAACTCCGTCTTCTGACACCGTGTTGTGCTCTCTCACCTTCCACTGGAGCTTTAAGGCTCTATTATAGTGTGGACTGACTCCGTCTGTCGACTGGATATTAATAATATTCCATATTAGACTTAGAAAAACTTCTTGTAATTCATGGGTTTTTCTTCTTCTGTGGCTCTAATTCAGCGGTTTTTCTTCTTCTTTTTGTTTTCTGGCGGGTTGCAGACATGACTTGAAAGGTGAATACCGCCGCCCTAGAGGAATGATGTGTTTACACAATTATAGATAGATAGATAGATAGATAGATAGATAGATAGATAGATAGATAGATAGATAGATAGATAGATAGATACTGGCCTGAGGAGAAGGATGATCCTGGGGTCAGCCACTGTTTGTTCTTTCCTGTGTTAATGCTCAGATTGGTCATTATTCTAAATGCTGACATGAATGTTGATAATATGGCCCTAGGATTAGAAAACCACATTTCTGTAGCCCCGCTGTGGTAAAAGTTGGTCACCTCTGCATTAAAGTGTGAATGATGTTTATACCATGATCAGGATCACTGATTCAGTGCTTTTCGCGAAAAGTGAGCTTTAGTTTTTTTCGTGAAATGCCGTCGCTTTCTACCTACCTGAGCTTATCCTACTGACTCTAAAGCTGATCAATGCTGTGATTGAATACATGTGTTAATGCTGACGAATAAACAGGTCATTTGGCAAAAGAACAATGTTTGAAGTGTATAAAAAAAAAAGGACCATGCTTCGTCTTTATTCTGTTTGTATGTTACACGGTGATGATGCAAACAAAACGACATGAGTCAAATGAGTTTGAAACAAAAATGAGTGCTAGCGTGAAACAAATGTTCTGAAACAGAAATCATAGTTTGGAACTCAGTCACAGTCCTGGTCCCACTGTGGATGAAATGCAGTTGCTGCTCCTGGATCACTAAGCGGGTCTCTAGACTGAGTCCTTCCTCTGGGGGGATAACTAAGAGTTCTGGACATCTGGAAGGAAAGTGAGTCTTTTCATTCAAAACTCATTTCTTCCTCCTCACTTTGGGCTTCTTCACCGGCCGTAGGTAGGGGTTGTCGATCATGTTGTCCTCATTGGCCTTGTTGGATGGAGCGACACCGCTAGGAGGGAGCATGGAATTCTCTTTATCGGCACCGGGATCGTCCTGAATAACGACAACCAAGAGGAAAAAATGATGAGCGTTTCCTCACAGTCTCTCATCACCTGCCAACAAGTAGCGACGGGTACATGTCACTTTAAAACATGACCAAAAGAAAACGACAGGGATTGCTAAATATATATAGTTGTGACAACATGGTTTTGATCCTGATTTTAAGTTTTAATCCATATAAATGTCAAATATTATTCCAAATGTACCGCAAAATAATTAAAGTACCCATGCATGTCCTTTACCCAGTAAGGGATTCACTAAAGGTTTAGGGGTATTAAAAACGTGTGCAAACATTACTCCATGTGCTAATAAGCCGTACAAACCCCAGGGTGCCCTCAATCTATTTAGCATGTTTTCCTCTGATGAATATGTAAAGTAGGCAGATCTCATATGGGGCGAGAAATAAATGGGAGGGGGAAATGCAAATAAATTAATGCAGTGGGCGCAATGCAATTCATCAAACCTGTAGCTGTTTGCGATGACTGTTTTAGCACGGAAAATAATACGACTGATAAGGTGCAAACACGCAGAGATCCGCTGCAGAAAATGTTGACACAAAACACAAACTGCATTTAACCATTCTTGTAGGAATCGACTGATATTGTTTTTTAGGGCCGATGCCGATACCGATTTTTTTCCATCGGCCTTAGCCGATGACCGATAGAGACTGCCGATTTTCTTGAGCCGATATTTGGAGCCGATTCTACTTTTGCACCCTCAATTTACATAAAAAAAATTACAAAATGATGACAACAAATGGTACAAGTCTCAATTTAAAAAAAGGAACATCTATTGAAATGAACAAAGGTGAGGTAGACCGACACCAAGTAAAAAATATTTAACAAATAATAAAAACAGGGGATGTAGAACTAGAACAAGTCAAAAATAAAGTGAGACATCACATGAAATTATGAAAGAGAACTGTTCGTCGTTGTCCTGAAAATAGCTTTGACAAAAGTTGACCTGACGGAAGATATATTTTATTAACAGGATTATTGAGTATAAATATATATAATTATAGTATTAAACACAAAAAGAAACCATGAATAATAGTCCATTCCAACACAACTCCAGAACATAAATTAACAGAGGAAAATGTCAGATGTGCATTAAGCAACAAACTGTTCAAGTTTTTGTTCTAAATTACATCAACAAGAATAAATATTCAAACAAGTAGTAAACTGCTTCTCAAAGTTAAAAACTTCTCAGCGCAGCAATGAGAGGGAAGCAGAGAAAGGGGGAAAGAAACACGCATGCACGCACGCACGCACTTTATAGAATAAGAAAGTAATTCAAATAAAACGTGTATGTGTGAGAGACAGAAAAACGCGGCGGCGCGTATGGAGTCCAGTGGCAGAGAGGATGTTTTGCATGAAGGTCATGGATATTGCTCTGGACGCACAGCTAAAGGGAGCTTCAGTGTCTCTCTCTCCATGTTTTGACCGTAAAACTCTCGTGTCGCATTGACGGCAGAAACGTCAGGCCAAAATCAGCTGAGCAGCTGCGTAATTTACGCAGCGATGGCACAATATTCCCAAATGAGAGTGCGTGAGTACTCAGGAGCTCAGACTTGCTGGATGATGCTCAGTAGATCATCTTCAAACGGTGCAGACTGATTGACAGACTCTGTTGTTGCATTAACTCAGATCAATAGCATCAACAGATCAATAGGACGATTTCTGTCCAAATCTGCCTATTTTTTATAGACTGATCAGAGCAAAGTTACAGGACCTGAAAAAGCAGTTACATTAAATTAGGGGGGAAAATATCATTAGGTTTTAAAGGTGTAGTTTTTTTTTTTGCTTTTGTTTTTTTAAACATTTTCATTTGTTCTCTACATTAGTAAATGTTTGTGCAGCAGACAGAAGTTAATCCGCCTCCAATTTTATTTTCTCAAATGTCATTAAGTGCACGTCTCCACATTGAACGAGCAAAACGCTCATTTAAATAGGGCGGTCTGCACGCACGCTAATCATTGCTGCAATCCTAGTGAATCCGCCCCTCAGAGTATTATTTTTATATATATATATATATATATATATCTATATACTGTATATATATATATATTTCTTTTTTTAAATATTCAAACTACCATCAAAATATATGTATATGAATCCAAAATGCAGCTCCAATTTTCTGTGATTGTGGAAAACGGACAAAAAACTAAATAATTCACTTCCTCAAATGGAAATGTCATTGTTATTATTTTTATAATCATTTTAAACATAATGAAGTAGAAATTGCCAGGGATCTCACCAGGAATTTTTCACAGTGTAGGGTGATCGCTTGGTGTGCAAGTTTTATAGAGGGACGGGGGGCACACATGGCCCTATTTACAAAAAGGTTAAAAAAAATATGCAAGACAAGAAGAGGTGCTTTTATCTTGAAATGGGAATGTTTCATTTTTAGCTTGAAGTTGGTTCCAGGACCATTTTTCGTTCCGCTCGCAGTGCATTATGGGCCGGTTGAGTGCGACTAGTGTGCCCACCGTGCATACTTAAACAATGTCGCCGTATAGTACACATCCGGGTATTTCTAACGTACTCAATCTTTTCATACTATCTAATGTGAACGCACTACATACCGATACTCATTTTGACGTCAGACATAGTATGAGTAGTACGTTAGTATGACATTTTGTGCACAGTCAGGGTCACATCAAGTTTCACTCACGGTGATGATGTTTCCTGCCGTGTTCTCGCTGTCCGTCTGGTCGTCCTGCTCAGACGAGTCCGTCTCCTCCAGACTCTGCAGTTCCAGCTCTGAGGGTAAGAGGGCGCTGAGGTACGGGATGGCACTGGGCCGGGCCGCGATCACTGGAAAAGCATCAGCAGGGATTAAAACTAGAAGCAAGCAAAGTGTAGCGCTGCTGCTCTGCTTTTGTTCTGTTGGATTCACTCACACGGGAAGGCAGTGACGTCATCTTTAAAGAGACTCTCGGTTTCACCCGTTTTGGCCATGAAGCGTGTTAGCGCTCGCTCCACGTCCCGTCTCTGAGTGGCTGCTTTCTCTCGGACCACCTGGTAGTCAGACACCGGCTCTCTGAACGTCTGCAGAAACAATCAATGTTACATCACTTACATTTCTACGCCTCGAGAGAACAAAGCAAGTTCCAATTCATCAATATGACAAACGAGATACACTCCACACTGTGTGAGGTCCAAATACAAAAGACAAATATTGGATAAACAGAATTAGAATAAATGAACTGAAACAACTTTTTAAAATCTATAGTGTGTCCCTTTTAAGGAATAAAACATTTTCAATCCTCAATCTCGACAAAATTTTAACAAAATGGATTTAAAATGTGAGCTTTATTAGAAAAGGTATACGTTGAAACTATTCTTCCTGCAGATCCTTGTTGTGCTGTGGGAAGGTTCACACTCACAGGTGTTTTGATGTAGGTGTGCGGGTCAGGGAACTCTGGGAAGTGGCCCGGAATGTGAGCAGGATGAGTGCGTTTCTGTCCAGCTGACAAAGCTTTGGGCGTCACAGGAGCATTGGTTACAGGAGCTGAAAAACACAATATACACATCGGACTGGAATTCATTGTCCTCTGATCCAGTGGTTCTCACCCTTTTCAGCCTGTGACCCCCAAAAGATATGAATCTTTGTTTTAATCAGAAATAAAATAGGTTAAAAGTGACCAAAAAAGAGAAAAAATTAGAGTGGCCAAAAAAAAACGGACATAGAAAGTGATAAAAAAGGTTCAAAGTGTCAATATTGGCTTAAAAGTGGCAAAAATGGGGGGAGGGGGGTAATGTAATTTAAAAAGTAGGAACAATTAGCTTAAGTTGGCAAATAATGGGTATGACAAATTGTGAATGTGGTTAAGTTGGCAAAAATGAAGCATGAAATATGGTGAAAAAAGGTTAAAAGTGACAATAATGGGTCAACATATGCAACATTAGGCGGAAACGTAGTAGAAAGGGTTTATAAGTGCTGAAAATGTCTTGAAAGTGGAAAAAATGTGCAGAAAATGCATTGAAATTTGATGGAGAAGTAGCAGAAATGTAGCAAAAATGCATTAAAAGGAGCAAAAATATGGCAAGAAAACGTGATGAAAATAGGATAACATATGGCACGTTTAGTGTAGTTGCAGAAAAAAGGTAAAAATAAGCAAAGAAGGGCTCAAATTGTTCAAAATATATTCTGTTTCTTGAAGGCATCTGCCGACACCCCCCTCTCAGTGTCTTGTGACCCAAAATGGGGTCCTGACCCCAAGGTTGAGAACCCCTGCTCTGATCGATAGGAAATGATAAGTGGATTGTGCACTCACGAGCTGTTATGACCATTCTCTGAGATCGTTTGGCGTACACAGGCAGGGTGTCCACATTAAAGCCTACAGTGGGACAAAAAAACGTGTTTACATTTGTTTTGTTGTTTGTATTTAATGAAGCCGATGTGTGGGGGTCTTACCCATTTCTATGAGGGTCACCAACGTGTCCGAGAGTGTTGGGACACTGCGGGCGGTGTGCTCACAGTAGGCTTTAGCACATCGGCCAATCTCAGTGATATCTGAAGAGAAACAACACAAGAAAAGTCTCTCCACATTAAACTACACTGAACAGGTCATCACCCAGCAGGTGGAGGGTAGGGTGGGGAACTCTGGGTACCTCACGATACGATACGCGATACAAAGCTCATGGTAACGATTATCTCACGATATGACGATACTGATATTATCGATATATTAGTCAGAGATCAATCTATGACATAACAAGAAAAAGATTAAGTAAAAAAATAAAATTTTTGTTTCATATCTCTGAAAGACAATAAATTGAAAAAGTGTCTTATGAACAGTGACACTATTTTAGTGCAACATTTCTGTAAATAAGTGTCAACATACCAATGTAAACAAATAAGTATCTCCAATAGTGCTTTCTGTAAACAAAAAATAGGCTCTTTCTTACCAGTGACACCATTATAGTGCAGTAAACAATATATTGGTTCCTTCAACAAACAGTGACAACATTTCTGTGAAGATGTACCTGCATATTTTAGTGAAAAAGCAGAAAAGGTTTTGGGGTAAAAATAAAAAAATCCGTATTTAGTGGGAGCATATCGATAATTGATCGTGCGGAAAAATATTGCGATATATCGCCATATCGTCACAGTCCGCACAGGGTATCGGATTTATTTCTCTTTATCTTAAATCATGCCCCAACATGACACAGAAAGGTCTCACAAATGTTTTTGCACAATATCACACACACAAATTGAATGTCTAGAAAGATTGACAAATGGACAAATATGTTCAATTCCTGTTATATTCACGTTCAAAATCTCACGCTACGTGTTGGGTGAAGGGTCGCCAACTTGTCCTTGGACTCACAGAGCGGCTGTATTTCAATACATCTGAGCACTAAAGTGTCTTCTCAGCAGAGTTTGAGATGGAGCAGTAAGTGTGATTTATGTTTCTGTGTCACGTCGACAATAATTACGTGTCGCCTTCCGTTAACATGGACCGCTACGCCGTGACTCATGGCTGCACGTCAGCAGCTTGAATTCGGTTTCAGAGTCTGTCAGTGTGTGAGTCTTGTAGACGCACACACAGTTTGCGCACACATCTCACAAACATCCATTGCTCAATCCA
This sequence comes from Gouania willdenowi, assembly GCF_900634775.1. Lineage (NCBI taxonomy): Eukaryota > Metazoa > Chordata > Actinopteri > Blenniiformes > Gobiesocidae > Gouania > Gouania willdenowi. The sequence continues at coordinate 4,612,368 of NC_041050.1, forward strand.
CAAGCACAATTGAAGATTTACACATGATAAATACACACACATACATGAGAAAACACATGTGTAAATTATGAATATATTTGTGGATCTGAAAAACATGCGAAAATCTGAAAAACACGTGTGAAAATCTAAAAAACAAATGTGAAAATTGTGGGTGTATTTGTGAATATTTCTGAGACAAATATCTCCCCATATGTCAAAGACAGCCACAGGTTTTATGCTGCCGTGAAATTTACTTACAGCTCTGCATCATCTCAGTGAGTGTTTCCACCGCTGCCTTCTCTGCACTCTCAAAACCACTCTCTGTGAGCAGAGCGCTGACCACCACCTGCAGGGTGCGCCGTCGAGCCAGGTGGTAGTTCTCTGCAGGGGTGGAGGCTGCTTTACTGCTGCTGCTGCTGCTGCTGATGCTGCTGCTGGCACCACGCTGTAAGAAACAAGACTAATGTTGAATCATCAAACACACACGGACAATGCAACAGCTGGAACAACAACTGTACAATTATTTGGATGTCTTTAACAGGGGATGGTACCATATATCCAGATGAAATTCTAATTTAGGTGTTGATTATGCAATGAACCTACATTGAATAAACTGTATGGTAATGATAGATTAATACCTACTACAACAGGCATAAAAAAACAAAAACAAATTATATGCTAATTCTCGAAACATATCTATAGCTCAGGTTTTTATTTTGTAGGCCAGTGTCACGGTCTGAGTTTACGTCCATGCTGAAATTATAACCCGAACCCTAACACAATCCAATAAAAAAATAAAACATGTGTCCGTTCACTTTGAAAAAAAAAAAATCATTATTTTTTTTAGCAAAAATTCATTTTTCGGTTGTGCTTATATATAATCTCAGTACGATGTGAACTCAGACCGTGACACCGGGGCCCAAAAGTGGTTCTTAGATACATTTTTAGTTAATCAAGGGTAGTTTCTGAGCAGAAAAAGAGAGAAAAAAATCTTGACCTTTTATTTTGAAGGGAATTGATTCATGCTGTAGAATATGATCATTTTATATCTTAAACAAAAAGTTGTGATAATTTTGAGTTTCTTTAATTAAGGTAAATGGTTAGTGTTTATCAACTAATTAGTAATAGTATTATTTATTTTCTTTACTTTTGATTAAAAATGTAGCCATCTTAAAATAATAATATTGATTTGTACTAAAAGATAGTATTTGCAAATTAAAGGGATTACCTACCCTCCAGCATTACAAAACAAATTATTATTATTATTATTAGACAGATAATTTTACAAAATAAGACAGTAAATTCGTCCTTTATTATTTCTCTTTTACACACTTTATTATCTCATTATTAATAAATATAGTTAATGAGTCATTAACTATATTTAAATCTAAATGTATTCAATAAAATTGTAACTAATTGTCTGATCTTTGGGTCGTGGATCAATTACCTAAACTAAATGATTAAAATAGATTTTACAGCTGCTGTTTAAACAGACGTCTTCAGTTTATTTTGCTATCTGTTAGCTGGCAGCTAATTTTACATAAATAGATAAATCCCAAAGACAAGTGATAAATAAAACGGTTTGCAAGGTAAACGCGGATGTTAGCTGACTGTACACCAACATAGAGTTGAATAAAGACAGGATAATAGCGAGAAGATCATGTACACTAGATTGAAAATCTGCTAGCTTTGAAACCGTCAAAGCACTACGTTACAAACTTCTTATTCTTACCGCTGCTGCATTCAGAGAACCTCCAGAACTAACAGCAGGATCCGCCATCCTCCACACCGACCGGCTTTCCTCTAAACGTCACTATTTTTAGGCTTTATTTTCGATTAAATCCCAATGTTTTAGGCAGAGCGTTATGCTACGTTAGTAAACAACACGGTGCGGCTCTGTGACGTCACTTCCTGTATCTATTTTAAACAGCGCCCCTACCTGGTGGTCAGGAAAACTACATTCCTTAAACTGGCTCAATGTCTGTATGGGGTACCAAAAAAATGACACAATTACAAATAAAATGAATAAACAAATGAATGAATAAATACATGCTGAATTAATAATTAAATACATTTGTTTCATCTTCGTTACCATATTTTTATATTTATTTATTTCCTCAACTATGCATGCTGTTTTACATGTATTTATTTATTTATTCAAACTTTTCCTATATATATTCAAACTTCCATATATATGTTCAAACTTTCATATTAAAACGGTTCTTATAAATATTCAAATATACATATAATATTATATATAATAACACACATATATATATATATATATATACATACAGTATATATATTTGATTTCCTATAATGTATCTGCTCAAGTATGGAGGTAGATCTGTTTCTTAAAAATGATTCAAATGATTAAAAAAGGCTTTGCGTGTTAAATATTTGTTTGCATTCATTCATTAATCAAGCTGCAAGTGAAAAAAATAAGCAAATTGAAAACCTTTGCTATATCGATGTGTAGTTTTTTAAATGACTGTTGTAGTAGGTATTGTTTTCATCAGTGAAGGTCCTTTGTTTGTATTCAAAAATAATTGTTAAACTGACATAACATTTGTACATTTTCCTGAAGAAATTGCAGCAAGAATCACAGGGATTGATGTCTAAAGTAATACTTCTACTTTTTGTTCTCACCTTAACATCTCTAAAGTTGCCAAGAGAAGGAAAGAAAATCAAATCTTACATGTTGTCCAGGATTTTATTCTGGTTTTCATATTTTTTTTCAGTAAGTAAACAGATACTTAGTTTTTCTGTCTGTTTTTGCCCACTCTAATTTGCAACTTTTAACCAATTTCTGTGGTTTTTAAAATCCCATTTCACCACCTTTTCCACCATTTTGGGTCACTTTTAAGTCATTTTATTTCTGATTAAAACAAGGATTTAATATGACTATATACTATAGCCCAAATAATAATAAACTTCCTGGATAACAGTGGATATTATTCATGTAAATAAATAAATGTGGTTATCACAGATTCATAGGTTTGTTTTTAATATTCAATCAAACGACCAACACACACACCAACCCCATTGCCAGTGCTTTTGGTTCAGAGAGTCTATAGTTAGCCCATTGTGAACCATCCCATAGGTAGAGCAGAACATTACAAACACAGCCAGACTTTGCACATGCTTTTCTTTTAATTTTTTTTAACACAGCATCGGACTGTAAAACAACGACAGAAACTGAGTGCAGAAGAACAAAGTCACAAAAGCAAACATAGCAGTACAGCTTATAGTACGTGGAAATACATCAGCGGTAATACGTTCACAGTGTAAATATAAATAACTACATATGATTGGATGGCTGAGAGTGTTTAAAATGTGCATATTCCTCTGGCCTTACACTGAGAACAACATTTTTAATGCAATAATTATGATGTCGCTTTTCAAGCACTGCTTTCAAAAACAAAGCAAAACGTTTAAAAAATGATAATACTGACAGAAAAACAAAGAAAGTTTAAAAAAAAAAAAACATAAAAGACAGCTTCTGAAATGATACAAACCAACACGGTTTTTGCTAAAAAAAAACATGCAGCATTTTCATCAGATTGTACGTTTCCCACGGCATTAGGAAGACTATTAACGTGCTGCTAATGAATCTGTGCACAAATAGCTGCTTAATAAAGCTTCATTGATCTCACATGGACAAACGACTAATGCACCAATGGAGTCTTTGAGCTCAGCAGCTTAGCTTAGCTGTTTATAAAGAAGTGTCCAGCTTCTCTGAGCTCAGACATATTCTCCCATGCAGTGTGAGTTCTCCAGTGTGTGTGTGAGTGTGTGTGTGTGTGTGTGTGTGTGTGTGTGTGTGTGTGTGTGCACGCGCTGCAGAGGCACTCGTTCCACAATAAAATGTCCCACACAGACTGAGGATCATCAGACTCCGTCTAAAGTTCCACCTCCGTCTCTTTGACGCTGCAGTGATCCTGTGAACACTAAACACGCTGCAGGTCGGGCCCATGCGGCAACACTGAGCTGTAGAAACAGAAACAACACGTCAGAGGTCAGAGGAGCGCTCACTAAGTACATGGAAGAACACATGGTGTACTAAGTACATGGAAGAAGTAGCAGTTAGCAAGTGTATCAACAGCAGTTCTACCTAAAGAATGAAGTATTGTTCTGAAGCTTTTGTTTGGTTTGGGAACCGTACGTAACGGTTCAGTTCTGTTTAACTCCAAATGACTTCCATTTTCATATATTTATCATTTTATTCCACAGGAAGTTGCACCCATGTTCAAGAAGTGGTGGCCCCAGGAATGAGGTAGATAATCTATATAGGTGAAGGTTATTTTAATTCTCTCTCTTTTCTTTTTTCTATTTTCTCTCTTTCCTCTCTTTTTTCTTTCTATCCTTTTTCTTTTTTCTCTTTTTAATTTTTACCCATTTTTTTTTTCTTTATTCTTTCTTTTTTAAAATCTTATTTCCTTGTTTCTTTTTTACCCCCTTTTTCGCTCTCTTTTTTCTTCAATTTTTTCCTCTTTTTTCCTTTTCTCGTTTTTCTTTCTTTAGTTTTTCTTCTTTCTTTCTTTTTTCTCTTTTCTTTCTTTTCTTTTTCTCTTTTCAATTTTTCCATTTTAATTTTCCCGCCTCTTTTTTTCTTTCTTTAGTTTTTCTTTTGTTTCTTCTCCTTTTTCCTCTCTTTTTTTCCCTTTCTCTTGAATTATCACCATGGCTGTTTTCACACCATACTGTACTATAATAACTGTAACTTCATGATTTGACTCAGTTTGTGTTTTTACACGAAAAGCTTTTAAAAATCGCTCCAAACTGACAGGAAAACTACGATTACTACAAGAACTGATTGTTGTGTTTATGCTGTAACTCACACCGTACAGTGTTGACATGATTTTCAGCAGCAAAAGGCGTCAAAGTGAACTAGCAAAGGTGAAGCGACACAGACTGGTCGTCTTTATGATTATTTACTATTCTAAAAATAGGTCAATTATGAAATTTCTGCTGGTGTCTTGATTACGTTCTGTTTGTCATATCAGCGGCTAACGACATTGTTCCCTGTGCAGTGATGTTTGATAGATTTATGGATGAACCTACCAAGTAAAAAGTATTTCTCTCCAATGTAAACATCAGTAGCTTTACATGACAGAGCAAACTCCCGTCTGCACCGTCTTATCGTTGTGGTTTTTACCATATCTGGAAAAAAAGGAGGAAAGCAGGAGGTTTCATCAACATGAGCAGAGAGGATTGATCTTCAGCTCAGGTGATGATGGTGATGATGATGATGATACGAACCCGTTGAGGTTGGCGGGCTCCGAGTGGTACACATGCTTGCCCTGCTCGGCGATGCTGGGCGCGTGGTGAGAGTTGCACTGGCTCTGCGTGGCCTTCAGGGTGTGGAAGTGACTCTTCATCTCCACGTGGTTCTCAGGCAGCAACATGTGCTGCGTCCCGTTCCCGTTAAAGTCGGTTTCTTTGGGAAGCTGGAGCTTGTTGGGGTCCAGGTGTTTCCGTTGTCTGGCAGGGGAGGACATGTCGATCACTTTGATGTCGGGGATGTTGGTCTTCCTCGTGTTGCCCTCCAGGTGAGCGAGCTGCAGCTTTTTCATGTGGTTGATGGCGACGGCTGCGTTGTAAGCTTGCTGTGAACGAGAAGAGAAGAAGGGTTTAATTTCACCCCTTACTATCAATATCACCATCAACAACACACACTAGAAGAAAGTGCCATATCTCCACTTTGGGTTGTTCCATGTCATTTCAAAAATGGCCCACGCACTTCGGTCTAAAAAAATAGGCATATTGTACATTTTCAGTTTGATTGGATGAATACTTTTAGAGATATGGCCAATTTAGTGATGAGGGTATGTGTCAGTTTTTGCTCTTGCTTATTTTTCTTCCAATATCTCAGGAATGACACCACATAGGAAACTGTAATTTGGTATAGTAATTTAGCTCCACCTACTCTTTCAGAATATACAAAAAGATCTGCTATACATCCTATCTGTTTGGGCCTTCAGTAAACTACTTAGCATATGCCTCAACTCCCTGTAATTTAATCATCTTTGCGCTATGAACATAGACTGTTCACATCACTAATGATTAGTCACATATATGCATTGGTTCTTGGGTGACACGCTCTTGAAATCAGAAAAAATGCTTTTTTTAATACTTACATTGGCCCGTAACTACATATGGGAATGTAAGAAAAATCTGATCTCTGTTTTAATTTATAGTATAAATATTACTTTTTCTTGGGATATAAAACAATTTTTCTTCATGCGACTCATTTTGAACCCCAACTTTTGGTTATTTCACCACTCGCAAATATTAAAAATAATTTACATGAGGCCATTGTAGTTTGCCTCTGTGTCTCATAATAATTTGTTATTTTAATGTAATCCTGCCAACAGACAATCAGACACGTGAAGTGAAAATGTTACCTCTTTGGCCGAGGGTAAATAAGGCATTCAATATGCACCAAACTAAATTATTATTTTTATCATTTATAAATCTAAAGGTCTAATGGTGTTTCACTCCAGAAATCCAGCTGAATGCACAGGCAAAGGAAGGAGGTGTTGAATAACTGTATTAATGGTCAGATTAGTTATTATTCTAAATGCTGACATAAATGTTAATGATGTGGCCCTTGAAACACGGAAATCCCGTTTCACAAGCTTCAAATTCAAAAAACGGGGAGATCTCAATCAATCAGGAGCAATTTGAACAGTCAAACCATAAAAGGACCATCAACCAGCACGATCTTATTAAAGCGTCCTTAATCAGGAAGGATTTAGACAGGCACCTGATTAATCCACTATAAAGTGCAGGTCCTCGACCAGCTTACGCCATCAAAAGCCCAGGAAACCAGTCTGCACTGACCTTCCACTTGGACTTGGCGAAGTTCTTCTGGATCTGGATGCTGACTGAGTAGTAGATGTCCTGGCTCCGCGCCGTCTTTCCGATAATCCTGGAGAAGTGATGACAAAGGAAATCGCACAGGGTTAATCCTGAATTCGTCTGGGACGTCATCGCAGGTCAGACCCGCAGGCGAGTGTGCGGCGACAAAGAACCTTGCTAATAGTTGCATTTGATACACAAAATCGTAAAAATGTGCGTAAACTCTGCCAACTGGTTTGGAACCTGTTAATTCTGTCTGAATCTAACCCACTATGGCAGGGGTTCTCAACCTTGGGGGGTCGCCAGAATATTTTTTTTAACAACTTAAGCCCATTTTTGTTTATTTTTCAAAGTTTTCTGCAACTCCACCACATTTTAACCCATTTTCATCACTAATTCTTGCCATATTTTTGCTCCTTTTAATGCATTTTTGCTACGTCACTTCCATTTATGCCATCAAGTTTTAATTCCTTTTCTGCACATTTTTTTTTCCACTTTCAAGACATTTTCGGCACTTATAAACCCTTTCCTCCACTTTTCCCACCTGATGTTGCATACGTTGAGCCTTTATTGTCACTTTAAACCTCTTTTCACCATATCCATCCATCCATCCATTGTCATACCCACTTATTCCCGTTTATCAGGGTCGCGGGGCTCTTTTCACCATATTTCATGCTTATTTTTTTGCCAATTTAACCACATTCAAACATTTGCCATGCCCATTATTTGCCGGTTTAAACTAATTGTTTCTACTTTTAAGCCAATATTGACACTTTGAACCCCTTTTACCTGTGTGCTTTTGGCCACTCTTTCCACTTTTTTACCAGTTTCTGTTGCAGTTCTGCACCATCACACAGCACACGTTTATCACCTGACATCCAGATGATTTGTTGACCCATTATTGTCACTTTTAATCTCTTTTCACCATATTTCATGCTTATTTTTTTTTTTGCCAATTTAGCCACATTCACGATTTGTCATGCCCATTATTTACCAGTTTAAACAAATAGTTCCTACTTTTAAGCCAATATTGACACTTTTTAGTCACTCTAATTTGCAACTTTGAACCATTTTCAGTGGTTTTTAAAATCCCATTTCACCACCTTTTCCACCAATTTTTGTCACTTTTAACCCATTATGTTTCTGATTTAAAGGGGACATATGGTTTTAAATCCTTCCTTTTTACATATAAATCATACAGTTGTGGTCTATATAAAGCAGAACTGCACTGCTTGGGTCTGAATTCCTCATTATTATAGCTCCACCCCTTTTCTACCCCTTTTCTGATGTGCTTCTGAGAGCAACTCGTTTTGGTGAGGTCTCTTTAAATGCAAATGAGAGACTCCATACCCCGCCCCCTCTTCAGGTGACACTCGGTTCAACTCCACCCTGCTCGGCCATTTTTGTAGTTTGATAGAAGAGATACGGCTATGTAGCGGCGCATAAACTTTTTATTCAGAGGTTATTTACAAAATGTCAACAACAGAAGACTTGTCCATCCAGTCTTACATGTTCCAGCCAGAGTCTGACCCAGCGGAGCGAGATGAAAATGAAGATGATGAACTTGCAGAACCCTAACAAGTGAGCTAACACAAGCACCGAGCTAACACAAGCACCGAGCTAACGCTAGCGCCAAGCTAACGTCACGAAATGCATTTTAATACAGTCTTTTCAAAGACAAAAATGGCAAAATGAAATGACTAATGAAAACTTTAGACTTAAATTAAATCACGTAGGCCATATCATCAAGGATCTAAAACGAGCACACAGCGCTAACATATGAAGTCTGAAGACGGTGCAACTGCTAATGCTAACAAAACAATGACAGGGACGTCTTATCATCACACTTTTTAGCGTTATTTACAGTTTACCGAAGTGCTCTGTTCATCGTCTCCAAAGATAGAAGGAATTGAACCCTCAATCAGACAAAGTCTTTCTGTAAATCCTTCTTTATACTGGTGGAGGTTGATGAAGCAGTCATCCTTGAAGTGCTTCACGCACACAAAAATGACCTTACCCACAGATGTGGGTACATTTCTATAAAAAATAAAACTCAACCAGACACTTTGAAAAGGTTCTGATGCTGGGAGACGGTGTAATGAAGCGTGTGGGTTACTACATCCAACAACCAAACATTTTGACTTATCCTCTCGTAACTTCGGCATCCTTGAGCTTGGACTACAAAATAAAAGCGAGAAATAAAAATGGCGGATTGCTCGAAGTGTTGGACCTGGAGTTGATGTACTAATTTGGCAGTTCCGCTGCAAATACTGTGACGTTATTGTCCAAAAACGTAATAGAGAATAGAAAAATCGAAACAGATTGAAAAATATGACCAAAACAGAATATAAAGATATCAACGGAGCACCTGAAGAGACTAATTTGAACTTTTCTGTATTTCTAAACACTCTAAATATACAACAAAATGCATTTAAGGGCTAAAAAAGTGGATTTAGCATGATATGTCCCCTTTAAACAAAGATTTACATCTTTAAGAAGACTATATATTTTGGTGCAAATAATAATAAACTTCCTTGATAACAGTGGATATTATTCAGATTCATAGAACAATGGACCATCATTTTGTTGACTTTATGGATGGATCCCAAAAATCTCTCCCCTTTATCCCCCTTATAGATGGCCCTGTCTCCACATGACTGTTCTTCAGTGTTCATGTCTGTGTTCAACCACCTTCATCTACAGTGGGGGTCCCAGCTCTCTGGAACCTTTATTTTGGGGGTCTCAGGCTCCAAAGGTTGAGAACCACTGCACTATGGGTACTGGTGCTGGGAGAAACTCACCATGGGTGTCTGAGTGCCTGGTCGGTGGAGAAGCGTGTGCTGGGATTCTTCTGCATCATGTTGCGTATGAAATCCTTGGCTGTAGAGAAAGTGACGCAGATCAGAACTCATGGAGGATTCGGTCAGTATAGTTACACATCATTGAGAAGGATTTAAAGCTCAGTGAATTTACCAGAATCAGAAATGTCGTCCCAGAAGGGCGAGTCAAACTCATATTGGGCCTTCATGATCTTTGAGAAGAGCCGAGTCTCGCTCTCTTCGTAAAAAGGCGGATATCCACAGAGTCTGTGACAAAACCAGATGAAATCATCGATCATTGTGCAGATATCTCACGCCCTCCAAATACACAAATTCAATGAAACGCTACAATCTTTGCAGGGCTCACAGTTTTCCTGTTTATATCACATGACTGCAGTCATGCTGAGTGACACATTGCTGAAAATACTGCAATTTTCCTCAAAACATTTCACTAAAATCTACCAAAAATAAATACAAATTCAACGCAAAATAAAGGACATTTAAAGTGTAGATCCTGCAAGGACTGATATTTTTCACTGATTGCTTTGATAATGTCAGTGTCTTACATACTATATATACTATTCACACATTGAAGTGCAAACTAGGGCACATTAATGTTAAAATTAACTTGTTTTGATCCACTTACGATCAGACTGGTCCATATTTGGCCCCAGAAATACAACTGGTGTAAAAATAAAACCCTACCAGACACAAGAGTATTTCTAACATCCTAATCATACACTTAAATGTTCAACTGGACAATCTGTAGACATTAAACGTGTACACCAATCACTTCAAAATGAGGCTAATCTTTCATTTTTTTTCTGTTATTTTTTGATATACTGATTCATAAATCAATAATTGTTGCTTGGTTTTGAATTTCATTACATACTTGAATAATCTGCATTATTTTATTCACATTTTGCCAGACTCAGTGATACAAAGGGTAACAAAGCTACCAAAATAAAAGCCAAAGAAGCAAAACAACAAACACTTTTTTTTGTTTTAGGAAAAAAAGAGTCTGGAGCTTTCAAAGTTGTATTTTATAGAAAATACATTGTTCATTAAAAAGAAACTTTAAGAAGCTATTGAGTTTTTAAATATTTATTAAACAGTAAGAGCACCCTTTTCATAGTCCTATTAATTTTGGTGAAATGTATATTTTGTTCTTAAACATATATTCAGTGCGTCACACTTACAGGATGTACGTGATGACTCCAATAGACCAACAGTCGACTGCTTTACTGTAGGGCTTCTGTGCCAACACTTCAGGAGCTGAGAAACATCCAATAACACGAGAAAAGACATTAATAACAGATCTATACAAGCTCATAATTCATGCACAAAATGTAATGTAATAAAAGTTCTATGGAGCCAACAACTCATTAAGCATCTACAGCAGGGGTGTCAAACTCATTTCAGTTCAGGGGCCAAATATGAAGCGGTTTTATCTTAAGTGAGCCACAGATGTTATGCAGGAAAACAAGTAATTTCAACATTATTGTGCCATTGTTTGCACTTCTACGTATACATAAAATACATAATATATAAGAAACTGACAATATCCAAGCAATAAGTGAGAGATATCAGTCCCAACAGGGTCTACAATTTCAATTTCCTATATTTTGTGACCAATTTCTATTCAATTAAAGAAATTATTATGTAATAATTAGAGGAAAATTAAAGAATTTTGTAAGAATGTTAAGTTTTTCCAACAGTGACGTGCCGTCAGGGTAGGCAAGGTAGGCAGTGCCTACCCAAGGGTGAATTGATATTTTGATTATTTGTTTTAATTATAATATAGTTAAAAATTATTTATTTTTCCATTTCCAATAGCCTACAGTACCTATAAGTTTGAAAGTGTTCGCATTTTGTGCGTTTCATAGCCCAAATGACTTAAGAGTGCTATTTCCTGGAACGGCTGCCGTCTCACTCTGCTGTAAGGCAGGAGGAGGCCACGCCCCCTCCCAAAAGCACGTTGCTGCTCTGCCTCTGTTTCCATAGCGTGTTTTTATGTGTTTGCCCATGCGCAGTCAGTTCCTCAAGACGAAAACCATTTACGTAAAAAGGCAGCTCTCTATGTTGCCTTTGGACGTAACCGCGCTATGCTAAATGCTATACGTAAGTTCACAGTACATTAGTGAATTGATCCCATGTGACCGCTGCTACTACGTTCTCTCTCGCTCTAGCTAGTGGGCGGGATTACACTACAGACAGGATGACAGCGCTAGAGACGATAAAGTGACTTTTTTTTGAGGAAAAACGACAGCTTTTAAAAGATGGGAATCCAACACCTGAGTTACCAGAGCTTAAGCAAAGGTAAGGTCAGAACATGTTTCATACTTTCTACAGTGAATGGTAGAAAAGGAAGGACTGTTTTTGTGGATTCTCCTCACTGTGGCTGTTCTGAGTTGTTGTTGTTGTCATTTTCTTCATGTTTCTGTGTTTCCAACACAAACGATGGATGTGCTGCTGTGTGTCATGAGATACAGTATATTTTATTGGGAGAGTATGGAGGCTATATTAAATAATTGTTTATGTTTCTTTAATGGTGATTTAGGATGTTGATTTTGTTAGATGGTTAAATACTTGTTCATGTGGATCTTGTTGGGTTTTTTCTTTCTTATTATGAATTTTATATTTTGATGATGATGAATTCATGTTGGGTGTGGGATACATATGTATGTGTATATACGTATATATGCATATGTGTGTATCCATAAAATGAAGAGTCCGTCCTTAAGACTGCTCTACTGTAAAGTGCCTTGAGATACCATTGGTTATGATTTGGCGCTATACAAATAAAGATTGATTGATTGATTGATTGATAAGCTGTTGTAAATTGCTTTACACAAATAAATTGAATTAACACTTGCCAGCAGAAACATATGAAATTGTCATTGGTGGTCTTGATTTGCAACGTGCCTACCCAGCCCTAGTGGTCACGGCACGTCACTGATTAAACATGATTCCACTAGGAAAACTGTGAGCGCCTGAAAATACTGTTGAGTTTCATTTAAAAAATGATTCATGTTTTCTACGTCATTTTTACTGGCCATGAGTTTGACACGTAATCTACTACAGTGTGTATGATTGGCAGGAGGAGGGGGGAGGCCTTTCCTCACCTACGTATCCTGGCGTCCCACACGCTGTGGACATGATGCCGTTGTCCACCATCTTGGACAGTCCAAAGTCACTTATCATGATCTTTGAGTTTTCCTCTGGGCTGTAGTACAGGATGTTCTCTGGCTACACAGTGAACACACACACACACACACACACACACACACACACACACACACACACACACACACACACACACACACACACACACACACACACACACACACACCACACACACACACACACACACACACACACACACACACACACACACACATCAATGCATCAAATGATCAAATGCACTGTACAGAAAACAACTATTCTAAACTGGATTTAATACAAAAATTTACATTTCAGTTTAATAAACCTATATTTAAGATTGAAACATTCGCTTTCCTTTGAGTTACATATTTAGGGAACAATATTGAGTGAGACGCACACACACATTTCGTGCATGAATAATGTGTGTAAACATAAATACGTGCGCGCAAATATTAAAAAAAACTTTGAAATGTCCAAATAGAACAAAGATAATATTACGGTCACGACGTCAAAGACATAATGTGTCGAGAACAGATCTGTAATGTAAATAATGGACACATGAGGGATACAGAGCCAAGTTAGTGATTATTTTAAAATATCATTTTGACATTTAAGACCATGTGATGTCGTTTTGACAACGATTTTTGTCGTAGGACTTAAAACCCCAAATGCAACTGCGATTCTCAAATTCAATTCACAAAGTTGTACGATTTCATTCTTTCATGTTCGCAATTGTGTTTAATTGTGTTTGTGTCAGTAATGTATTTACTTATTTATTTGATTGGGACAGTGCATGTTAATGGACATACAGTACATGAATAAAAAATACATGAATATAAACACGCCAGACTGTAGCCAGTTGCTGATTATGTGTACTTATTTTAATAAAGTAGTGACATTGATGTGTTTCTGGCTCGATTAAATGGGGGAAAAATAATGGAAGAGACAAAAAACTGTGTTGAAATTATAAATTCAATGCAGACAATTCTTTGTATGAACATGTTACTTTTACTTTGAAGGCTCTTTGAGGAGATGTAAAACATGAATGTCTGCTTCATTCGTCATTTTGTGTTTTTTCGCATCATTTTGTGTATTGCTTTTTAATTTTGTCCATTTCTGTTGTAAATTTGTGCAATTTTTTTTTTGTTTTTTGTGTACTTCAGTGGTAATTTTGTGCATTCTTTTGTCATTTTGTGCTTTTTTGTTGTCATATTGTGTATTTCTGTGGTTGTTTTGTATATTTTGTCAATTTGTGTTTTTTTGTTGTCATTTCATGTATTAATCTGACAATTTGTGTATTTTAAAATATATGATAAATTCAATGCAGACAAGCATCAATATGAAGATGTTACTTTTACATTGAAGGTTCTGTGAGGAGATGAAAAATGCTTTAATTGAGGCGACGCTGAAGGAAAAAGAGAAGCTAACGTAGTGTTTTCAGTGTTTTTACTCGCGCTAAAATGTCCAGTTTTAATGAAGCAGAATAATCTAAGCATTATGACTGGAGTAGGTGATGGTCATATTCATATGGTCATACCTTGAGGTCCCGATGCACGACTCCGTTTTGGTGCAGGTAGCTGACGGCCTGGAGGACCTGCTGAATCACCGAGCTGGCATCTTTCTCTGAGTACACGCCTCGGTCCAGGATCCGGTCAAAGAGCTCCCCGCCTGAAACTCTGATTTCAAAAACACCACCGTGTTACCCTCACTGGATTTAACAAGTCTGGCTTTAATTATTCTGCTGTAAAAAGAACAGAAGGATGGTAAACTCACAGCTCCATGACCAGATAGTAATGAGTGCGACTCTCATAGAAATCCTCCATCCCCACCACGTTGTCATGTTTGATTCTGTTTGATCAGGACAAACATTGAAGTGTGAATAGGTGTAAAAGGTGAATAATTGTGGACTCCAGTGAATCACCTTCTCAGCACCGTGATCTCATTCTCCAGGTTAGGATCTTTTTTCTGCTGCTTCTTCTTCACACACTTCATGGCAAACGCCTTCCCCGTCATCTTCTCCTTCACCATGTACACCTCAGAGAAAGCCCCCCTGTTCAACACACACACACGCACAACTTTCATCACAGCGGCGCAAAAGATCAGATCCAATACGAGCATTAAACGTAAAAAACAAAGAGTTTGTATATTTTTCTTGTTTTTTTGTGCATTTTTGGATTCATTTTGTACAGGGTTTTTTTGTGTGTATTTTTGGACTCAAGTCATAATAGCAAATTTATCCTATTTGTTTTTTCTCTTCCTCTGTCCTTCCTAACTCAAAAACACACACACACGCACACAAACACACACAAAGTACTGGGTCACTGTTTCTGTCTTTCTCTTGCATGTTGCAAATTAAAAATTAAAAAATAAATGAATAAATAAAAAACAAGAAAGGGTGAAGATATATAAGCATAAACTGTTGTTTCTCACTTTGGTGTTTTGGCTCATGATGAAACAAAAATACAAATATATCCAAGCATTAAAAGTATTTATAGTTTTTAGTTATTTTTGGGTTATTTTTATGGCTTTCTGTTTCTCTGAACTGCTTTGTAAGTATGAGTATAAGTGAAAATTGTGTCTCTTTGAAAAAGCCCGTAATAAAATATTTATGGAATGGTTTTTTTTTTTTAAATAAAATGTAGAAATGATGACGGGTAATTACAAAATGGAGGTAAACTAAACCAATGAAGTTGCATTATATATATATATATATATATATATATATATATATATATATATATATATATATATATATATATATATATATATATATATATATATATATATATATGTCTAAAACAAAAATCCATTGTGAGATATTACTGTAAGTTGTTATGCAAAGAGTGTAAAAATATAAATATTTATAATAATATATAATAAAAATGTTATAACATCGTTATTAGAGGGATAAAAAATCACTTTCTCATGAGCATTTGCATTGAAATAAGCTGCTAGCATGAATGCTATCATCATGGCGGCTGCTTAATATCTGCTGTGAATCTCTGAGGCTTAACCATTCCCAGGTCAGGAGCTTATTATTCTGCTCCGTGTTCCCTGCTATCTTCAGCGTTGTCTGGGAATAGTTGTTCCACCAGGTGGATTATAGGCTCTTTATCCCTGACGCAATGGAAACACAGTCTGAGGCTCACGACACACAGGTCGTGAACTGAGCATGTGCAGCAGCGGCCCTCAGGAACAGAGCGAGGGGCGGCAAAGTGAAGGTCCCAGAGTGTCTCTGTCCTCTACTTCCACCGAGACGCTCAACCAACATTCTACACACATTGCTACACACGGCTTTATGAGCTCATAATTTACTCATGAAGTATTCATGACTTCTACAAGAAATCAAGTCCTAATCATGCACAAAATCTCAAAGCTTCCACAACAAGAAGCAACTAAAGGTATAGATTTAGGGCTGAGCGATATGAAACAATACTCACATGTTGATATTTTTTCTGAAGTATAATCTGATATTTTTTAAATCAATGAAGTCTTACCAGAAAAACAGTTCTGGGTTAAATTTGCTGATGAAAAATGCCACATATTTATTAACAAACAGCTGCACAATATTTGTCACTGTTGGCTTCTTCTCCTCTAGTCTAAGGGACAGCACGTGTGAGTGAGTTCTGTAGTGTGGCTTTTTTAGGGTTAGAACGCACTCATAAATCCATCTAACTGAGTTTTCCATGCTGTTCTGAGAAGTAGCAAAAGCAGCAACTCCTGAAACAAGTATTTTAATACAAAATGAGCTTTAAAATAAAAATGTATTTTTATAGGTAAAATTTTTTCTGTATCACCAAAATAGAAATCGCAATATATTGCCCAGGCCAAGTTATTTGCACCCTTTGTATTGGCATCTTAATACTGAGTCTGTGAAATTACATAAAAAGCTATATATATATATATATATATATATATAATATATATATATAATATATATATATATATATATATATATGTATATAGGCGTTATTGTAGTTTTCAAAAATGAAAGAAAAAACATGAAAATTACCAACTAATTCAGTTGTAAATACAGTATCTTAGCCCCTCCTAATACTCTACTTCAATGCACTCCACTAGGGCCGGGCGATATGGACCAAAACTTATATCTCAGTATTTTTTCTCAAAATGGCAATATTTATTACCAAACAGCTGCACAGTTTGTGCCACTCATGGCTTCTTCTCCAAGGGACAGCACGTGTGAGTGAGTGCTGTGGTGTGGCTTGTTTAGTGGTAGATACTGTATGGGTTCAGACACAATTAACAATCCATCTAACTGTGCTTTTTATGCTGTATTTTTATACAAAATAAGTTCTAAAATAAAAACATATATATATCTTCCTTTCCATCTCGATATATTGCCCAGGCTGAGTTATATGCACTCTTCGTTATGTAATCTGTGTGATCGACAGTACAATTATATAAAATGAGATATAAAAATATATATATATCAATATAGGCATAATTATAATTTTCTATATCGACAAAAACAGAGAACTTCACTCACACAGTCCTCAGTCCCATTAGGATTAATGGTGCTCACATTTATTCTAAACAGGAAAACAAGAGGCTGAACTGGATGCTTGGGAATAGTTAATCTTACTTTTTGTGTGTCTAATATTTGATCGTTATATATATTTTCTGGGAGGATTGCAACATTTCAGATGCTTTTTCAAGCACACACTGCAGCAAAGGACTGATATGCATCCATCCCTCTCATCCAACCATGGCTGATGCATTCAGGACAAAACTTGTTTGTTCAAACACCAACAACGACGACGACAACAACAACAACATCAGGCTGATGTGAGTGCAGCGGCAGCACTGCTGCAGCACGCCTCTGTTTACTGCAGCCTCTTGTCCATTTTTACTGCTGCAACCAGCAGGAGAAAACTGGGAAGTGTGTAGAGCACAGAATTATTACTATTGGTATTTTATTTCCTTCAGCACATCAAAATAAATCAACCTGTTGTAGTCACGCAACAGTCTGCAGAAGAAAGATGTATGAGGAGAATCATCGGTGTGTGCTTGTTTTTTTTTTTGTTTATTTTAACTTGAAAAATATCTTTATGTATTAATCATTAATTTGAATAGAAGGGGATTCCTGTGTGATGGGATTTTGCTGTTTTGTAGTATTTCTAACATCTTATCCTCACTTTGTAAAATTATTTTAATTAACAGATTATTTACTGATGCAGCTTTTTAAAATACAGAAACCTAAAAATAAATTCATAAAAAAAACCTTTCCTGTATGAAGTCTGCATATTCTCCCTCATTTTTTTTAGAGTAAATGAAGCATTTCTGTTGATAGGAATAAATGCATTTTAGCTGAATAATACAATTTAATTTGTGTAAAAACTGTCTTTGGAGTCATTTAAATCAACTTTTAGCCTCAAACACATGTAACATCCCTTTATAGGCCTATAAAGTCTATGCAGTCTATGCTATAAAGTCTATAGCATAGACTGCCTATAGCCAAAAACACCAGTGCATCTATTAATCATACCACATAATAATTCCAGCAAGTTAAATGCGTCTACTTTTTTAAAATAATATGTTAAGGTTTCATTTATCCAGACAACTTTTATAAGAAAAGTTACTTTGAAATTTAAGCATATTATTGCATTGGTAACTTACATGATCTCTGTAAGTGCTCGTGTGTGTGTCCCTTTAAATATTGTCAGCGCAAGGAATTGTGGGTCAGCATTATGTGGTCTCCTTTGGTAAAGGATGAATAAGTGTTTCCTAAGCTAAAGGAGGTGAAAAACAAAAAAAGAAGCATTGAGCCTCTTTTCCTGAGGTTAAAGAGAACTCAAGCACTTTTTATCATGGCCACCACTTAAAGCTGTGGTTTGTAGAATGGTGAGGCGCTCCACGTTCCCTCCCTCCCTCCCCTCCTGAACGAAACTCTGCATGCACACGCACACTGTGGACCTCTTTTCGACTGTTTTCCCCATAGAGACTAGTAACACATGTAGGGACTTTATCTTGTGCTATTGGAGAGTTTTCTGACATTTTAGAGACATAAAAGCACGTATCAGTTGCGAGTGTGAGGACAGTAAGAGGGTCAGAGTCACAGCTGCTGCTCAAACACAAGCAGCTGATCTCAGCGGATCAGAGCAGACACACTCCGCCCTAAGGATGAACGATTAACCTTAATCGCATCGGTATCAAAGTTTTCACTCGTGCGATAACCTAACCTCAGACGCTGAGGTTTTTTCTTCCGTCTTCATCATTTGATTGATATATATGTTCACCAATCAGAAATGCAGAGAACCGCCTTCCGGGGCTGCCGGCCAATCAGAGATGGTTACAGGACACGAGCTTGTACGCGCTGCAGCGAATCAGTCACCCCTCAGTTGAGTGCGCGAACAACAACTACAACTATGAAATTCTCGTTAACGAAATCATGGAATCGACCAATGAAAACGCTCCTTGAAAACATGAGCATCTTTAATCAGTTTCACCTGCTCAGAGTTTCAACAACATCTCATCAGAGCCACAGAAGATCTGTGGGAAAAGTTGTTCTGTTGTTGGACGAGACCATCAGTGCCAGGGTTGTAGAGTCTGGAACATTGATAACTTCTGATACTTTGTCCATTTATTTATGTTTAATCATTACAGTCTGGAATGATGTCATCAGGATCATTAAAATTATGTTAATTGAATTTAAGTTGATCAAAACTTAATCAATAAACCTGCTCAGATTCAGTAAACCATTGATCCCTGAGGGGAAATTGGGTGACATTAATGCTGCTCTAATATATGACATGAATAATTAAAAAGGAGCAAAACAATCCATGTCAGCACAACTTATGTCTACCTTTTAATTGTATCCTACTCATTATATTAAATTACATTTTTATTTTTGACATACTTTTTTGTTTAATTATAGTTTTCTTTTTATTAGTATATATTTTGTTTCCTCACAGTACAAGTTATATTTTCCCTTTAAATGCATCTTACCTTATTTTTGACATACATTTGTTTAATTGTGGGTTTTTTATTTATTAGTATTTATTTTGTTTCCTCACGAGTTAAAAACAAATTTTCTGAAAAAATGTATTAATATTTCTAAAAAAAAAAAATATTTAAAAAAAATGTATGTAAAAAAACACAGAATTTGGAAAGAAATAAAAACGGAATTTGGAAAAAAAAAAAAAAAAAACGCACATGCTTTTAGATGTATGAACTATTTTTAAAAATTGTAGATCAAATTGCAATATCTGTCAGAAAAGTCTGCACATGCTGTCAAAGGTCAACACTACAAGAAGTGCAATTATTTTGAGACAGCAATGCATGTTTTGCTATTGCAATGAAAGAAGTTAATTTATTTTATTGCATAATTGTGACCATCACCAGAAGGGTAAGACACATTTTATTATAGGGAGGATATAAAAAGGGAGAGCAGTGTTACACCTAGGTGAGGGGGTAATTAGTTTTTTTGTCAAAATTGTGCAGCCCTACTCCATCCACACTGCAGATAAATTGGATCTGTACCTTCCACCTTAGAGCTATTTATTCCATCTGTTCTTTGTCTCTGACTCGGGGTGCCAAAAGCTGCATTAGAGATTTCAGATGGAATAAAATGCAATGGGACTGTCCCTAGTTTCAGCTCAGGAACATGCATCGAGTTTTGACGAGCAGCCAATAGTAATGCTTAAAACGGCTCATGGGATTG